>NC_057811.1:51904968-52097612 GCF_018294505.1 Triticum aestivum
CTGCACTTTTCGTTTGATGAGTTAGGATTTTGTCAAATCCTCGCTCATTTGATCATATCGTCTTGCCCTGAAAAGCAAGATTGTTCTCGAGCTTAGCAACATATCGGTGGTACGTGATTTTCTGAATATCTTCTCGGAAGTATCACCAGGTCGTCACCTGACCGCTATGTTGAGTTCGTGATCATGTTGGTATTCTTGTAAACCATCCTTTCTCCAAGAATCTGTGTCGGATACCCTGAGCTAGTTGGTTAAGCTAAACAACAACTTGGAGAGTTGAAAGATAAAAGCTTGTCCGCCTCAGTTCATTCCAAAGGGATATCCTTGTGCGTGTGTGTTGAAGAAAGATGATATCCTCATTGATTGATCCTCATGCTCAACTGTTGGATCTATTTTCTTACCAAAACCTTTGATTTGCTTATGGACTATCGTCCAATCAAATCAGAACCAACGATGTTCATAATGTTGTCTTACTCGTGGTTGATCCCCCGAGCATCCACCATTATATCTATTGGGCCTGACCAATGCTATCACTTGTTCACATGATTATGGAATTCCATCTTCATGGAAACCTGGATGAATTGTTGTTGAGCCCATCAGCAACACTACTACCTTCTCCATGAATTTGTTGAACATTAAGCTAGTGCTGGAAACTTTTGATAGCATTTCTTCATGCTAGTTCATGAAGCATATGTTCGGATGAAAGAAGTGACTTCCTCTAATTCATGTGCAGTTGATGCAAGTTGCCGCCTTGAATTTGAGAAAGTCAATGTTGCTTCCTTTGGAATCATTCCAAATCAGTCATGCATACGTGCGAAGTATTCTGTGGTTTGAAGACTTGCAACCTTCGCTCTATATGTATTCCTAGCACACTAAGCCACCGATTGATTTGTTCTAGGAGAAGAAGTTCCTTCTTAAGAGCATGCCTTATGCAAGGACTTCGATATCCTTGATGATGGTTCCCAACCAGAGCTCGGTAGTGTTTTGTTGTAAGACTACCATGTGGTCATGCTTGTCTGGGACAGCGTGTTCACAGGTTGTAGCAGAACCAGCTCATGTTTTGGAGCTTGCTATCGTAGCTCATCTTCCGAGAATCTCGCAACATCATCTCGTCGGTTTGTGTTGCAAACTTTCTTTTCCAGACACGTTGTCTGAATTATCCTGTTACCAACCAGATTTGAATCTCAGGCAGATATGATGGTTGGAACTTCTTCCAAGAACTATGATATAGGTTCCAGTGAAGTGGACGCACCTAGCTGGAAGCACTATTATTGCAGTATCTTGATTAAGCCGTTTGGTCACTTCCCATGAGAATTTCATATGACTTATTCCACAAGTTGTTCCTTATGGATTTTTGTGCTTCCGAAGTCCGACCTTTACTTGATGGCCATGTTGATGTTTTTTTAAGCATAACCGTGGTAGCTAGAACATCAAGGAGAACATTAGAAGCGGAGTGCTAAATGTCTCTCGGTCAATCTTCCAGATTTGCTTCTTTGGCATTGCTAAGGAAAAATCTGAGAAAGTGTTGTCCTCCTTTGCACCTGCATCCTCCATCACCGTTCATCATGGTAGTATGATGTGTTGCCAGGATCCTCAGCACGGATGTTGGTAAAACCTTGATGAATATGGAAATGCTCAAGTTCTTGAAAGCACGCTCAGTCACTAGGTTATATCCTTGGTATCAACTGGAATGTGCCTTCCATTTGCCGAGTTGTTCTATAACCATAGTTTCCTTTCCAAATTGAGTGTGCGATTCTTTTGAATTCTTTCAAACGATCATTTGTAAATTGCCTTAGGCTGGTATGAAGAGTTTCAATGATCTCTGAATCAAAAGTAATTATTTTTGCCACTTAAGGGAATATTTCTACGAGCCACCTTCCCTAAGGTGTCCCGTTATGGAATCATGGCAATTATCTCCTCGCTACTTTGAAACCATGCACCATCCTACCCAAGCGTGGAGTTGTCGCCTACCAAATTGAACCTTCGTCAATTGCTACCTTTCCTTGTTCCAGATGTGTGTTTTGTGTCTCAGCTCAAGAGATGTTTTCAATGTCTCACTCCAGGAGTTGATCCTGAGTTGCTCGGTCTTTGAGAAGATCGATTCTTCTGGAGTTGTCCCTTTCCTCTTGTTGTCATGTTAGATGGAGTTCTCAGAGCAAGACATCGAGACAAAGATGGTGATCGAATCAACGTTCTTATGAAGTGCACCCTGGATCATGAAGATTGTGTTAGTTTGCGTTCCCCCTTCATCTTAACCTACGCTTGAATCTCAGGACGAGATTCTTGCTTAGTGGGGGTGAGTTGTCACATCCCTAGCTTCTGGCAATGCCTAGTGCTAGCTTTTCGTGATGCATCATGTTTACTTTCACAGAAAATTGAAATGGGGATTGCGTAAACCCTAGCATCAATGGAATTCACTAGGTTCAACTAAAATATTCTCAGTGTTTCCAAATGGCTTTTAAAATGTTCATCATCTCTGGAAAATGCTGGAAACAATAACCAGAGGTGTTGCACATTTTTCCTTGACATATTTGGGCTCTGAATTAAATCATATAGTATTTGCATTTGGGCATTTAAATGCAATTAAATATTTTAAATGCTCAAATAATCATAAACTAAAATGTTTACTGTTGGATATATTCTAAACAGTAGCCATGATTAGTTTTATGATTTTTGGAAATGCCCTGGCATTTTTAATAAAGCCCAGAACAAAATAACAAAATAGAAAACAGGAAATGGAAAAGAGAGAGAGAGAGAGAAAGGCCAGAGGCCACTTACCTGGCGCCCCACCACGGCCCAGCAGAGGCCCAGCCCACTGGCCTCTGCCAGTCATCACCAACCGCCCGCTAGGAGGACAGCGCGCGCGTGGCCGCCGCGCGCGAGCACACGCCCCGCCACCTCCTGCCTGCCGCTAAGCTCCTGGACGCGTGGATGAACGCCCTGCTGCTGTCCCGTTCTAGGCAACGCCTCACTTTCCCCCTGACTCTCTCCCTCTCCCCGCCATGGCCGAAGCAGCTGTTCGTCGCCGCCGTCGCCCGCGTAGCCACCGCCTTCCCCTCGTCTTCCCGACGTGTCTACGGGCGTCGCCGTCGTCCTCTCCATCGAGCTAGCCGAGCCCTGAGTGCTCGCACGCCCCGACGCAACCTCCCCGACCTCGCCTTCGCCGTTCGGTCGCCAGATCGCCTCCGACCTCCTGCCGTCACCAGCCCCTCCCCGAGCTCGCCGAGGCCACCGTAGCAACCGCCGTTAGCTCCTCTCTCTTCCCCCTAACCCCGCTGCTCCTCTCGCCCTCTAGCTGCGATTCCTACCGTGGCCAAATCCCGCGGCCGCTCGAGCTCGTTGCCGGAGTTGCTCCGGCGACCATTTGGTCGTGCCAGTGTGTCCAAAGGGCTTCTGCGCATCCGTAGGTATAGTAGTCGTTGAGAACCGGTCGTTTTGCACACTGTAGCGACGAATCCGTCGTCACCCGAACTCCGGCCACCGCGGTTGTCGTCGTCGCCGTTGTTCCCGGACTTCCCGCACCCAACCGCCTGCACCACTGGTTGTGGCGCACTTCCAGCTCGCCGTAGAACCCAACTGCGCCCTAAACGGTGCCCTGTAGCGCGAACCCGACGCGTCTCCTCCGCGGTTTGTGTCACCGGCGGCTAAACACCGGTGGGCTGACGTGGCGCATCATTAGCAGTTAATCACCTGCTAATTAACCCCATGACCCACTTACAGAAGGGCCCCACGCCCTTAATTTACCTGGATTATTTTCTGTTTAGGGTTAGGTTAAGTTCAGTGGGCCCTGGCTGCCAGGTTTGACCTGCCCCCACTGGCCAGCCTCTGTTCCTGCCTTGTCACACTGACACGCGGGACCCACATGTCAGGTTTGACCTGGACCGTCTCCGTTGACCTGCTGACGTCACACCGACATCATGCTGACGCAATAACTCTTTTTCTGGATTTATTCTTATTCAGGAAATTCCAGAAAATAGCCAAAACTTCTAAAAATCATAGAAATTATTCTGTAACTCCAAATGCAAAGATTTATATATGAAAAATGATCAGAAAAATCCAATCTATCCATCTATACCTTTTTCATGCATGTTAGAACAACTTATAGCTACTGTTTAGGACAAATCATGTAAATGGCATTTGAATTTCCACATATGGAGTTTGAATTTGAATCTTGGATTCAAACCAACTTCATTTAACCTGTTGCTAGTTGCATTAGCCCAAATCACAGCATATTGACATGTCATGATCATGCATCATATGGTGCATTGCATTGATTGTGTTCTTCCTTGTTTGCCGGTATTTGTCCCCTCTCAGTAGACGACGTTCCGGCGATGAGTTCGATGACATCGATGAAGAGTTATACTATCTTCAGAAGTGCCAGGCAAGCAAAACCCCCTTGTTCATTCCGATACAATCGCACTCTCTCGCTCCTGCTCTCTTTTACTGCATTAGGACAACAACGATTCAAGTGTTACATGCTGTGGTAGTTGAACCCCTTTCCTCTGCATGACCTGTCATTGCCATAGTAAATAGATGAAAGCCACTAGCATGAGTAGGAGTTGTTTGAGCCTTGATGTGCCTACTCATTCATGCTTGTTTGTCATGCCTTCTATTGCTTAGAGTTGTGTCAGGTCTGATTCATCGGGGATGAATTGGAAAGTTGTGAACATGTCCTACTGTGTGTGAGCTAAGTGTGTGAACACGATTTGGTAAAGGTAGAGGTGAGAGGCCATGTAGGAGTACATGGTGGGTTGTCTCATTGAAACCGTCCTCAGGAACTGAGTTCTGTGTTTGTGATCCATGAACAGTTACTACCACACATTGGGCTCCGGGAGCTCCAAGCTCTCTCGACTTATTAATCAACCTGATCTCTGTCCAGGAGTTGCAACTAGTTTCTGGTGTTTGTAGGTAGTGTTAGTAGTCTACCAAGTGGCACCCGGTACAGTTGGGCTTGGGACAGACTAGGCACAGTGGCACGGTGTACCAAGTGGCACCCGGATGGTGGGCTTGGGAACCCTGCTCACATCGTTTGGGGCCGTCAGCGACACCCCGGCCGGATCTCCTTGCGGATGGCACCCGAATAGGCGATAAAACTGGACGAGAGACTTGTGTGGTTAGTCAGGTCGTGGCCGACTCCCTCGCCAGGCTTCCGCTTGAAGGTTGCCGAGATACATGATGTGTACATGGTGGTAAGCGGTGAGAGCGTGTGTGAAGAAGTACACCCCTGCAGGGTTAACATCATCTATTCGAATAGCCGTGTCCGCGGAAAAGGACTTTTGGGTTGCCTGTACAGTTCATAGACAAGTGAAAGTGGATACTCTAAAATGCGCAAGATAAGCGGGAGTGCTGTGGATGGCGTTCTCGTAGGGAGATGGGAGCGGATCCATAGTGGTGTATTGATATGGTGAATATGTGGACTCGTGTGCGCCACCTCAAAAGAGTTAATTGCAGTCATAGTTTAGGACAGCCACTGAGTCAAAGCTGGCTTGCTGTAGTCAAACTCCACCACCCCCTTTGTTGATATTGATGCATATGTAGCTAGTTCTGATGTAAGTCTTGCTGGGTACATTTGTACTCACGTTTGCCTATTTTATGTTTTGCAGAGAGACGTCAGTCTCGCTAGTAGTTCCGTGTAGACTTCGACGTTTAGCTTGATACCTCAGCTACGTTCTTGTGCCCTCGGCAGGATCTGGTAGATAGTCAGGCTTCTTAGCCTTTTTCATTTGTAGATGTCTGTACTCAAACATGTTAAGCTTCCGCATGTGCTTTGACTTGTATGCTCTGAATGTTGGGTCATGAGACCCATGTTTGTAATATCTCGCTCCTTGGAGCCTAACGAATAAATACTTGAGTCGTAGAGTTATGTTGTGATGCCATGTTGTATTTACACATATCGAGCATATTGTGTGTATGATTGAAATGCTTGGTATGTGTGGGATCCGACAACCTAGTTGTTTATCCTTGGTAGCCTCTCTTATGGGGAAATGTAGTCTTGTGCTTCCATGAGCCATAGTAGTCCGCTACAGCCCGGTTCACCGGAGTCCTGCTAGCCCAGCACTACTGCTCCGGACACTTGACTGGCCGGCATGTGATTCACTTCGTTCCTGTGTCTGTCCCTTCGGGGAAATGTCACGCGGTGAGATCCGGAGTCCTGCCTAGCCTGCTACAGCCCGGTTCACCGGAGTCCTGTTAGCCCAGTGCTACAGCCCGGATTCGGACGCTGCTGACCGACATGCTCTATGTTGATTCATGTATGCCTGTCCCCGTAAGTTAGTGCCACTTTGGGTTCACTACTAGTCATGTCGGCCCGGGTTCTCTGTCATATGGATGCTAGCGACACTATCATATACGTGAGCCAAAAGGCGCAAGCAGTCCCGGGCCATGGTAAGGCGACACCCATGGGAATACCGTGCGTGAGGCCTCAAAGTGATATGAGGTGTTACCAGCTAGATTGATGTGACTTGGAATCGGGGTCCTGACAAATATTCGGGGCTAGAGCTTGACATTCCTGGAGGTGACGACGAGCACACACTGGGAGAGGCCATACATCGTATCATCCTATTGAGAAAGGATTGCATCATCTTGCGAAGGCCACCGACACCGCATCAGCCGACTCCTCCTCGAAGTCCGCCACCGAGTCAGCAGACTTCCGCTCCTCCAAGTCCACAAACGCGTGAGCCGACTCCTTCTCGAAGTCCGCCACTGTGTCAGCAGACTCCCACTCCTCCAAGTCCACGAACGCGTGAGCCGACTCCTCCTTGAAGTCCGCCACCATGTCAGAAGACTCCCGCTCCTCCAAGTCCACCAATGCGTGAGCAGACTCCTACTCCAACTCAGCCACGCCAGCCGTCTCCGCCGCCTCAGCAATCGCAGAAGAGAGCCACCGCAGCTATGGTGCATAGCGGTACGAGTCGAGGTAGTACATGAGGTACAGACAGAGGTAAGCGATATAAATATGGTCCAAGCCTCACTCCTCTTCCTCAGAGGCCTTACGACATGACCGTGGAGCAAAACGCAGCCATAGTGCAGGCCGAACTGGACGCCCATTTTGGACTGAAACCGGCACCACCGCCAAGGGAGAAAGTGCCTGAGGAAAAGATTGACCACTTCATTCGTATGGCTAGACCACCAGCTCCCAAGGCTGTTGACTCAGACTATGACCGCCAAATCAAGAAGGCACATCGAGCACGACTACAGAAGGAAGCACGCTCGAGCCAACAAGCATCTGGCAAAAAATGCGGGAAAACCGTTCCCCAGTTGGGAGAACAGGTGGCGCAATCGATCCCCCCGCTTGTTGTGCCAACAACACATGAGAGTATGCGTGCCCTATATTATTGTGGGCAAATCGTTCCCCAGCTTAACAATCTGGTAATAACCGAGGAGCATATAAGCCAGGCTAAAATGCTCAATATCAGTGTTGGACAACTCCTCGAGATCGAGCCCATGTCTCCGTTTAGAGAGGAAGAAATAAACAGAAATATGTCTGGGGCCAACCTTTGGTTGAGCCCGAGGAGGTCAAGAACTTCCCAACGAGAATGTATGAATATGTATGAATTGCATCAGTGGTACATGAACATTACCAAGAGTTCCAATCGAGAGTCCCTCATGGTGAAAGTCAAGGAAGAGCATTACTTCCATAAGCTAGCTCAGTCCGTTGAGTATTCAGAACTATTTCAGTTATTCAATCAAGATGCACTCAACAAATCTCTCATCAGTTGCTATTGTCTGTAAGTGATTTCTTTCTGTAATTTAAGTCTCAAGCTAGCTTTAGTGCTCATTGATCGATCATTACCTGTAATTATCCTCACTATATTCTTTTCTGTGGTATTATGCAGGATGAAGATCTATGAAATCAAAAAAAGCTGGACGCTATGGCATTGGGTTCATTGACACAAATACCGTTAATCAATACACATGGAAATTTTAAAGGTATAGACAAGATGTAGAGAATAAAATGCTAGAGTTCTTGAAGCGCCTCAATACCAATGAAGATATACTACTTCCTTACAACTTCCTGTGAGTCACACTATCTTGTACTACAAATTCTTTTTTTGCTTACTAGCTAGCTAGATGTTAATAGTTAAGTGTATAGGGTTTAGGGTAGTTGATTAGTGTTATGCACATGCCCGCTTAATTAATACATGCAAACATGTGCGCATGCAGTTACCACTGGATCTTGTTAGACATTAAAGTTGAAGAAGGAAAAGTTGAAGTACTGGACTCACTACTTAAAAAAGAAAGCGACTACACCATCTTGAAGGGGATAGTCAACAGGTAATTTCAATCATTATTAACTATATCTCGGCCTATTTAGTTCGTCATTTCCTGATATGAACTATTTAATAACCCCTTTATTAATTTTCTTTGCCGACGGGCAGGGCTTGGGCAAAGTTCATCAAGGTGACTCCAGGAAAATGGGCAGAAAAACTGTTTTGGTATCGACCCAAGGTAAGTAATTAAGTAGTACTAGCTAGCTAGCTATCATCTCTTTAATTCTTGTTTCAATACCATTACTTAATTATCATGCTGGATTAATTATTACCTGAATAAATTCAATTCTCGTAAAGGCCCTGAAGCAGGCGCCGGGGACTGATGTGTGTGCATTCTACGTTTGCGAGAACATTCGCATGATGGCGTCCGAAAGGAGCAGATCTGATAGACAGCAATGGGTACGTTTGACAGAACACTATTCACAATTTTTACATGATTATCGATATCTAGTCACACAACTAATACACATGCATGCATATTGATCTCCTTCTTAATAGTTCCAGATGCGCGGGAGAATCTCCTACCAGCGGAGCGCATATGAGCACTTCAAGAGGAAATAGTAGGATTTTTGCTCGACCAGGTCATAGATCCCAAAGGAGAATCTCCTACCAATGTTCATGTACCACTGATGCAATTCATACATTCTCGTTGGGAGGTTCTTGACCTCCTCGGGCTCGACCAAAGGTTGGCCCCGGAGATATTTCCATTTTATTTCCTCCTCTCTAAGCGGAGACATGGGCTCGATCTCGAGGAGTTGTCCAACACTGGTATTGAGCATTTTAGCTTGGCTTATATGCTCCTCGATTATTACCAGATTGTTCAGCTGGGGAACGGTTTGCCCACAATAATATAGGGCGCGCGTACTCTCATGTGTTGTTGGCACAACAAGCGGGGGGATCGATTGCGCCACCTGTTATCCCAGCTGGGGAACGGTTTTCCCGCATTTTTTGCCAGCTGCTTGTTGGCTCGAGCTCGAGCTCGCTTCCTTCTGCAGTCGTGCTCGATGTGCCTTCCTGATTTGGCGCTCATAGTCTGAGTCAACAGGCTTGGGAGCTGGTGGTCTAGCCATACGAATGAAGTGGTCAATCTTTTCCTCAGGCACTTTCTCCCTTGGCGGTGGCGCCAGTTTCGGTCCAAAATGGGCGTCCAGTTCGGCCTGCACTATGGCTGTGTTTCGCTCCACGGTCATGTCGTAAGGCCTCTGAGGAAGAGGAGTGAGGCTTGCACCATATTTATATCGCTTGCCTCCGCCTGTACCTCCTGTACTACCTCAACTCGTACCGCTACGCACCATAGTTACGATGGCTCTCTTCTGCGATTGCTGAGGCGGCAGAGACGGCTGACGTGGCTGAGTTGGAGCAGGAGTCTGCTCACGCATTGGTGGACTTGGAGGAGCGGGAGTCTGCTGACACGGTGGCGGACTTCGAGGAGGAGTCGGCTCACGCATTCGTGGACTTGGAGGAGCGGGAGTCTGCTGACACGGTGGCGGACTTCGAGGAGGAGTCGGCTCACGCGTTTGTGGACTTGGAGGAGCGGGAGTCTGTTGACTCGGTGGCGGACTTCGAGGAGGAGTCGGCTGACGCGGTGTCGGTAGCCTTTGAAAGATGATGCAATCCTTTCTCCAGAGGATGATACGATGTATGGCCTCTCCCAATGTGTGCTCGTCGTCACCTCTAGGAATGTCAAGCTCTAGCCCCGAATATTGGTCCACCACCTCATCAACCAAGACATGAGCATAGCCCGCTGGAATCGGGTTGCAATGGAAGGTTGCTTCGGGGGTATTAGTAAAAGCAACGGCGTCTACCGCCTTCATGGATATGTTCTTCATTTTGAAGTGTAGCTCACAGTTAGTGTTCTCTATGATGTCATCCACAGGGTATCTATCCAGCAGTGCGTCGCCGGGGCGGAACCAACGCTGCTTCTCGGCATGGTTGGGACGGTGCTATCCAGTGCTAGATCATCCGCTAGCTGCTGCCGCTGCTGAGACCCCCTTTCCTGGCTAAGTGAGTCGATCTGCTGCTGTTGCCGCTGGAATTTGGGTGCAAGTCCGCGTGCCTTGCTTCTAGGCCTTGAAGGCGTTCTGCTTCCTGCTTCCTCTGCTCCTCCTCCAGCTTCCTCTTCTTCTCCTCCTCCATCTTCTTTCTTGCACGGCACCTGTAGTCGTTGTTCCATTCCGAAAAGCCCTCATACCAGGGAATAACGCCCTTGCCTCATGTTCTTCCCTGGTGTTCAGGATTTCCCAGGGCGCACGTAAGCTCGTTGTTCTCTCTGTTGGGCGTGAACACCCCGTTTCGAGCATCTTCTATTGTGTCAAGTAACTTTTGTTCGGCTCCTTTTAGACTTGCCTTCCTCGAAACTAGGCCTGTCTTCGGGTCCAACGCCCCCCATGCGCATAGAACCAAGTTCTGCACCTGGGGGGCCAGCTCCTAGTAACTGGAGTGACCCCTTCATCCACCATCTGTTGCTCAGACTTATCCCACTTAGGCATTGCCACTGCATAGCCACCTGGCCCCAGCCTATGGAACTGCGTCTTTTTTGCGGCATTGGCATTGTTTTTTCTCGACCGTTCCTTAGATAATTCTGATTCCTTGAATATCATGAAAGTGGGCCAGTGTTCTCTTTGCTTCTCCAGTGTTCCCTTGAATTCTGGAGTCTTCCTTTCTGCAGCAACGTAGTTGGCCCATACAGTTTTCTTGTGGGTGTTGAATGCAACTGCCATCTTCCTACGAGCAACGTCCTTGACTTTCTGCACATCCGCATTAGTGAAATGATCTGGTAGGGTGAAATGTTCCATCAGAGATTCCCAAAGCGTTTTTTTGCTCTGTCGTTGACCCAAGTAACATTTGGACGTTTATTTTTTGGCTCTTTCTATTCTTGAATGGAGATCGGGAGTTGGTCCTTCACAAGAACTCCACACTAACGAACGAACTTGTTCGCAATGTTCTTAGGCGTGAGGGGTTCGCCATTAGCTTTGATGGAGTCGATGTTGTACTTTACACCCTCCTTCAACTTTTTGCCCGGGCCTCGCTTTGTCCTGCTGTCTGTAGAAGCAGATTTGCTTGATCTGGAGGGCTGAAAGAAGAAAGATCGATTCGTTAATATATCTTCAAATAAAAAACAACATGTGATGATCACCAGATGCCTGCTTATATAAATATACCTCGCCGGTAGTATTTGTTATTTCAAGATCAACATTGTCTACGTCATCATAATCATAGTTCATGACTTCATCAGCTCGGTCGTCGAGATCGAATATCTTATCATCACCCTCCCCGGTATTGTTCATATATTGGGAGCCG
Organism: Triticum aestivum; assembly: GCF_018294505.1. Lineage (NCBI taxonomy): Eukaryota > Viridiplantae > Streptophyta > Magnoliopsida > Poales > Poaceae > Triticum > Triticum aestivum. Next base: position 51,916,536 of record NC_057811.1, read on the forward strand.
TCATCTGCTTGATTCAGATCATCTGGCCTGCGAGGGCTGCGTATGATCTCGAACAGGTCCTCTTCTCCCTCTCTGCCGGTATTGTCCGCCATAGCTTTTATTTAACTAATCCAGAAGAAATATAAAACAATTTAGTATTCAAATTACAATGCATGGATGCAATTAATAAGGAAAAACTGAATCATATAGTACATAATATGCATTGTCTCGAATAATATATAATCTCGAATACATCGTCTTGAATAATATATAATCTCAAATACATCGTCTCTAATAATATATAATCTCGAATACATCATCTCTAATAATATATATAATCTCGAATACATCGTCTCGAATATTATATATCGAATACATCACTGGCTAGGTAGCTAATAAAGATCGAATACTACAGAAGAATCTAGGGCACTCAAGGTTCCTGGGGCGCAGGCGGTGGACACCCAAAGAGAAGGAACCATCAAAGGATCATATCTCCAGTCATCTGACCAAAGAACCTTCCAGGTATGGGAGAAGCTGACGTCCATAGCAGCCATGTAGCGATGGACGTGCTCGTCCTCCTGCCTGACACGGCGACGCACCACCTCCAGCGGGGCTGGCTCCCTCTGCACCGAATGTGGCCCACGCGAACGCCACTAAAGGAGATTAGGCTCGACGATGGGACCCGAGGCCGGGTTCCTCACCAAGCGGCGCCCCCCTGCAGGTAGCACGTCCCAGTGCCAGCCCGGCGGAGCCCAATCTCGGACATGGGTCAGCCGGACGTCGTCACGAACGGGTCGACGGCGAGGATGCGGGCCGGGCATCGTCGAGAACAAATACTATATGTCCGCAAAAACTAACATTTTTTAAATGATTGGATTGTGATAACTAAAATTCTATATGCAAAATCTAAATTTTTCTAACAATTTGACATTTTTCTAATTCATCTAGCTAAAACTAATTCTAACATTGCTAACATTTCTATAACTAAAAAACAGAAAAATTTATAACATTTCTATATAACTAACATTTCTATAACATTTCTAATATTTCTATAACTAAAAAACAAAAAATTTTCTCACATTTCTATAACTAAAAAAAAGAAAAATTTCTATAACTAAAAAACTAAAAAAATGTGTGTGTGTGTGTGTGGACATGGCGGCCGGCCGGGGCAGGTGCTCACCGGCGAGGCGAGGCGACAGGGGGCGGCGACGGGGATGGCGACGACGGGGATGGGGCGGGGCGGCGACGATGGGGTGTCACATCCCTAGTTCTGGTCTGACCTAGGCTAGCTTCCTTGTGAGCATCATGTTTAAATTCAAATGAAATTTGAATTGAGGAATTCTCAAAGCCTCAGAAACCTTCTAAAAATAATCAACACTAAAAATCTCTTCAAACTAGTCCAAGGAAATGTTCCTGTTAATCTCTGGAAATATTGGCAAGGGATAAAATTCAAACCAATATTTTTAGAATCTCAGAAACAATTATTTTGGGCCTTTGAATTAATCCAATAAATATTTGAATTGGATCTATATTTATTATATAATAAATATATGTTCAATAATTCTGAAAATTGTTGTGTGGCTTTGGATAAGTCCATTTAGTTCACACAATTATTCTCATGAATTTTGAAAGTGGTTTGGTCTTTGAACTAAATCAAAACATACTGAAAAAATAGAAAACAGAAAACAAAAATAGAGCAGAGAGAGAAGGACTACCTGGCCCACCTACCTGTAGCCGGCCCAGCTCGCTGGCCCAACCCACCTCCACCTCTCCTGTCGTCTTCCTCCCCAGGCCAGTAGGCAGGGCGTGTGGCCGCCGTGCACGCACACGCGCCCCGGCCACCTCCTGCTTGCCGCTCTCCCTCGACGCCCTGGCCTTCTTTGGTGACGCCACGCAGCCGCCTCGACCCCTCTCACTCTCCCTGTGCTCCTCCCCCTCCTCTGTTTCTTTCTCACGCGAACGCCCGAGTGCGCCGTCGCCGCCGACGAGCACCACCGCGCCCAGAGCCAGTGCCTCGCCTCGTTGATGCGCTCCGAAGCTTCGCCTCGACCCCCTCTTCCTCCCCACCAAGTCACGCCCCGCCGGAAGCCCTGCAGCGTCGTCCCCGACCTCGTCTTCAACCTCTGGCCGTCGGCGACCTCACCGGGGATTCGCGAGCTCCAGCCCGTCCCCGGCCTCGCCGTTGCCTCTACTGGAACCGCTGTGAGCCCCTGCGTCGAACCCCCTTCTTCTCTGCTCCGTTTGCTCGCTGTAGACGCCGCCCCCTTGCTCACCGTAGCACGCCGCCACGTGAGCTCGACGCCGGCGTCACTCCGGTGACCATTTGGTCACGCGCGGGTGCCTAACACACTCACCGCACCTTGTAGCGCCTCGCTAGTGCATCCATTCACCCGCTAGCATGCTACAGCAGCAAAACCACTGAGGCCCGAGCTCCGGCCGCCGCCGTTTTGGTCGCCGCCGTTGATCCTAGCCACCGCAGCCCCGGCCACCACCACTGGTGGACGCAGCTCGCTCCCAGGAGCACGCAGGAGCAAACCCCGCCTCAAACCGTGGGCCGTAGCGGAGTCCCGACGAGCTCCGCCGCGTGAAATGGTCGTCGCCGGCGAAACTCCGGTGACTGATGACGTGGACGTCATTAGGCGCTAACCCAACCAGCTAATCACCCTAACAACCACTGACAGCGGGCCCTACCGCAGGGTCAAACCCAGTCAGTATTGGGTTTGACCGGGTTTAGCCCCTGTGTCACTGACATATGGGCCACACCTGTCAGGTTTGACTCTGGTTAGGCGCTGTTGACCAGCTGACGTCACAGTGACGCAGTGCTGACGCAATAATTCATTTTCTGGATTTATTATTATTCAGGAAATTCCAGAGAATACCCTAAACTTCTAAAAATCATATAAATTAATCTATAACTCAGATTGAAAAGATTTATATATGAAAAATGATCAGAAAAATCCAATCTATCCATCTACACTGGTTTCATGCATGATAAAGCAACTTAAACCTTATGTTATATCAAAACATGATAATGCATTTTATAAATTCATAGTTTGAGTTTGAACTTGAACCTTGGGTTCGAAATAACTCAAACCCATCTGATTGTAGTTGCATTAGGCCAACACACAGCATATTGACATGTCATGATCATGCATCATATTGTGCATTGCATTGATTGTGTTTTCCCTCTTTGTTGCCGGTATTCGTTCCCTCTCGATAGACGTGCTCCCGACGATGAGTTCGATGACACCGATGAAGAACTATACTATCTTCAGAAGTGCCAGGCAAGCAAAACCCCCCTTGTTCATTCCGATACAATCCCACTCTCTCGCTCCTGCTCTCTTTTACTGCATTAGGACAACAACGATTCATCTGTTACTTATTGCGGTAGTTGAACCCCTTATCCTCTGCATGACCTGTCATTGCCACAGTAAATAGATGAAACCCACTAGCATGAGTAGGACTTGTTTGAGCCCTGATGTGCCTACTCATTCATGCTTGTTTGTCATTCTTACTATTGCTTAGAGTCGTGTCAGGTCTGATTCATCGGGGATGAATTGGAAAGTTGTGAACATGTCCTGCTGTGTGAGAGCTAAGTGCGTGAACACGATTTGGTAAAGGTATCGGTGAGAGGCCATGTAGGAGTACATGGTGGGTTGTCTCATTGAAGCCGTCCTCAGGAACTGAGTTCTGTGTTTGTGATCCATGAAACAGTTACTACCACGCATTGGGCCCGAAACCAATAGACCCTCTCGGCTTCTTAATCACCCTTGTCCTCTATCCAGGAGTTGCAAGTAGTTTCTGGTGTTTGAAGCATGCTAGAGGCCGTGGACAGTGCTGACCCGAGGGGTGGGCTGTGATGCAGTAGGCACGTGGCCGGGCATGTCGGGCGCCCGTTTGGTGTCTCGGAACCCTGTACACATCTTTCGGGGCCGTATGTGGAAACCTCGGCCGGACTCCCTGCGGATGGAACCTGAATAGGCGATAAACCTGGACTAGAGACTTGAGTGTTTAGGTAGATTGTGGCCGACACCCACGTTGGGCTTCCGCTTGAAGGTTGCCGAGTACATGTCGTCTAAACAGCGGTAAGTGGTGAGAGCGTGTGTGAAGAAGTACACCCCTGCAGGGTTAACATCATCTATTCGAATAGCCGTGTCCACGGTAAAGGACTTCTGGGTTGCCTATGACAGTTCATAGACAAGTGAAAGTGGATACTCTAAAATGCGCAAGATAAGCGTGAGTCCTATGGATGGCGTTCTCGTAGGTAGACGGGAGCGGATCCATAGTGGTGTATTGATATGGTGAATATGTGGACTCGTGTGTGCCACCTCAAAAGAGTTGCTTGCAGTCGTAGTTCAAGTTAGCCACTGAGTCAAAGCTGGCTTGCTGCAGTTAAACTCCACCACCCCCTTTGTTGATACCGATGCATATGTAGTTAGTTCTGATGTAAGTCTTGCTGGGTACATTTGTACTCACGTTTGCCTATTTTATGTTTTGCAGAGAGACGTCAATCTCGCTAGTAGTTCCGTGTGGACTTCGACGTTTAGCTTGATACCTCAGCTACGATCTTGTGCACTCGGCAGGATCTGGTAGATAGTCAGGCTTCTCAGCCTTTTTCATTTGTAGATGTCGGTACTCAGACATGTTAAGCTTCAGCATGTGCTTTGACTTGTATGCTCTGAATGTTGGGTCATGAGACCTATGTTTGTAATATCTCGCTCCTCGGAGCCTAATGAATAAATACTTGAGTCGTAGAGTTATGTTGTGATGCCATGTTGTATTTACACATATCGAGCATATTGTGTGTATGATTGAAATGCTTGGTATGTGTGGGATCCGACAACCTAGTTGTTTATCCTTGGTAGCCTCTCTTATGGGGAAATGTAGTCTTGTGCTTCCATGAGCCATAGTAGTCCGCTACAGCCCGGTTCACCGGAGTCCTGCTAGCCCAGCACTACTGCTCCAGAACACTTGACTGGCCGGCATGTGATTCACTTCGTTTCGGTGTCTGTCCCTTCGGGGAAATGTCACGCGGTGACATCCGGAGTCCTGCCTAGCCTGCTACAGCCTGGGTTCCCGGAGTCCTGTTAGCCCAGTGCTACAGCCCGGATTCACATGCTGCTGACCGACATGCTCGATGTTGATTCATCTATGCCTGTCCCCGTAAGTTAGTGCCACTTTGGGTTCACGACTAGTCATGTCGGCCCGGGTTCTCTGTCATATGGATGCTAGCGACACTATCATATACGTGAGCCAAAAGGCGCAAAACGGTCCCGGGCCATGGTAAGGCGACACCCGTGGGAATACCGTGCGTGAGGCCGCAAAGTGATATGAGGTGTTACAGGCTAGATCGGTGTGACTTAGAATCGGGGTCCTGACAGCTTTGGTATCAGAGCCTGACTGCCTGTAGGATTACCAAGCCAAACTGCTCGAAGTTGTGTCTAGAAATGCTTTAGTTATATAAGGGAATTGATTGTGGAGGGGAACGTAAGGCTCTTTTTACTCCTTTACCTTATGCCCTCTGATCTGAGTCAACCTCTTCTTTTCTACGGGGATTAAGAAATAGGTTTCTCTGCTTTCTATCAGGATCACGTGTTACTAATCCATAGACCCTTAGGATTGTTGGTCTCAAGCCTCAGTTCAGTTTCTACTACTTTTAGTATGTTGTCAGCTGAACCAGAACGTTGATATGATGTTGTTAGTGACTATGCAAATCCTTGTGAATGTCTCAAATCTTGTTCTGAGCATTTACAGTCGTTATGCTGTCCGAGTCATCCCAGGTTCCTAAATAGTCTGATGTATTTGCAAATCCTTTCCGTCCGTTCTCGATGTTCCTTTGGGCCAGATTAACCACACTAATCGTCGAGTTGAGGTACTCCGTTACCTCGTCGTATATGTTGGAGTTATTGTTATGACCCTAGGTGGCTTAGAGGACCACTTAGTAATCTAGAAATGCTTTGCATCCCCAGTGTGATGATTCTGGCCATTATTCTCGAAAGCATCCCGTGATGCCATTTAGTTAGTAGGCATTCTATTTCTGGGTTTTTGAACCCAAGATTCACTCTACTTAACTCGTGTAGCTAGTGTTTGCTCGTTCCTTTAGGATATTAGCAACCTTTGTGATAGTCTTCGAGGTCCGTGGTATATCGTTCTTCCAAATACCATGAACCATTCTTGGCAGGAGTTGTTTTGAAACAAAAAGTCACAACCAAAGTGCTCTTGATGAGTTCTCCATTCTATATTGTGAATCTGCCAGTTCTACTTTCTGCATGGGTTATCCGGAAGAAATATGTTGAACTTGTTCGACATGCTAAACCATGCATCCACAACTCAGAAAATCATATGTTCCTTTGAGTTGTTCTCTTTAGTTGTATTCTGACCCCCGTCTATCATTTGCTAGTCAAGAGTATGCGTGCATTCGCTGTCGATGCCTATTATTCTTGTGGTCTGTCCAGCCATTCTATTCCGGAATGACTAGGAGAAACAAACTCCGGTACCTCGTCCATATCTAGGATTGGGTCAAAGTAGTTGTATTCCACAGATCAAAATGATAATCCAGCTTTTGTTCTGTTCTACCATGGAGTGTCACCCTCTTTCTTATCAAGATTGACGTGAGAATTGCACCATCTCTCACGAATTCTTGACGTAGTGATACTTCTTGCCATCATTTTCATTCCTCGGTCCCGTGTTGTCACAACCGGAATGCCGACAAGTGAACCATGATGTGTGAAATCAATACTCCTAGCAACCGTGTTGCTTGGTAGTTAAAGGACAATAATTTCATCCTTAGCGTGTTGGTTATTGAATCACCATCCTAAGGTTGATCGTGCTACCTAGTCCTTATTTCTGGTGCACTCTTCGATCAATGAGTTAGGATTATTCAATCCCTTGCTTATTGATCATATCGTCTTGCCCTGAAAAGCAAGATTGTTCTCGAGCTTAGTAACATATCGGTGGTTCGTGATGTTCCGAATATCTTCTCGTAAGTATTACCAGGTTGTCACCTGACCGCTATGTTGAGTTCGTGATCAAGTTGGTTTCCTATAAACCACCCCTTCTTCAAGAATCTGTGTTGGATACCCCTGAGCTAGTTGGTTGAGCTAAACAACAACTTGGAGAGTTGGAAGATAAAAGCTTTGTCCGACTTAGTTCATCATTAAGGGATATCTTGGTGTGTGTGTGTGTGTGTGTGTGTTAAAGAAAGATGATATCTTCATCGATTGACCCTCGTGATCAGTTGCTGGATCTTGTATCTTACCAATCTTTGATTTGAGTATGGGCTATCATCAAATCAAATCAGAACCAACGATGTTCATAATGTTGTCTTACTCGTGGTTGATCCCTCGAGCATACACCATTATATCTTTTAGGGTCTGACCAATGCTATCACCGTGTTCACATGATGATGGAAGTCCAGTGATATGGAAATTCCGATGAGTTGTTGTTGAGCCCATCAGCAACACTGCTACCTTCTCCATGATTCGTGTTGAACATCCAGCTAGTATTGGAAATTTTATAAGCATTATCTTCATGTTTCGTTCATGAAGCATATGTTGGATGGAAGAAGTGACTTCCTCTAATTCACGTGCATTTGATGTAAGCTGCCGCCGTCAATTCGAGAAAGCTTGTTTTTGCTTCCTATGGAATCATCCCAAGTTAGTCCACTTTGGGTTCACGACTAGTCATGTCGGCCCGGGTTCTCTGTCATATGGATGCTAGCGAGACTATCATATACGTGAGCCAAAAGGCGCAAAACGGTCCTGGGCCATGGTAAGGCGACACCCGTGGGAATACCGTGCGTGAGGCCGCAAAGTGATATGAGGTGTTACAGGCTAGATCGGTGTGACTTAGAATCGGGGTCCTAACACGGGGACGGGGACGGGCCGGGCGGGGACGACGGGGCGGGGCGCGGCGACGACGGGGATGGGGACGGGACGACGACGGGGACGGCGGGGATGGGGACGGCCGGGGCGGCGACGACGGGGACGGGGACGGGGCGGCGACGGGGGCGTCGACGAGGGGTGGCAACGGGGGGCGGCGGGCGACGGGGCAGAGGAGAAGAAGCAGATGAGAAACTGAATTTTTTGAAGTGTTTTCTTATATAGGATGGGCCTTTAGTACCGGTTGGAGCCACCAACCGGTACTAAAGGTCAATTTTGGCCAGGCCAAGCGGCGGGAAGCGCCCACCTTTAGTACCGGGTGGTGGCTCGAACCGGTACTAAAGACCCCCCTTTAGTACCGGTTGGAGCCACCACCCGGTACTAAAGGGGGTGCGCTGGCACAGGTGTGGTGTGGCATGTTTAGTCCCACCTCGCTAGCTGAGGGGCGTCCGCACTGGTTTATAAGAGATCGAAAAAATTTATGTTGAAAAGAAAAATTTATAGATCCAATGTCACATTCCGTAAAAATTTATGATACATGTATAGGATGCACTCAATGTGTACGAGCTTGTCCAACAGATGTATTAGAAATGATACCCTGGGATGGATGTAAAGCCAAGCAAATTGCTTCCGCGCCGAGAACCAAAGATTGTGTGGGTTGTAAGAGATGTGAATCTGCCTGCCCGACAGATTTTTTAAGTGTCCGCGTTTATTTAGGGCCTGAAACAACATGTAGCATGGCTCTATCTTATTCATACGTTACAAAAAACTTCACTCGAATCATCTGATTCCACTTTACCGAAGAAGCCTGTGCTCGAAATAATCGAGCAAGGGCTTTTCTGGTCAAAATGTATCTTGTCTTTATCACTTTATCATGAGTTATTTTCCTTGGTTAACAATACTTGTTGTTTTGCCGATATTTGCAGTTTCATTAATTTTCTTTTTACCTCATAAGGGAAACAAAGTCGTTAGGTGGTATACTATATCTATTTGTTTATTAGAATTCCTTCTAATGACTTATGCGTTCTGTTATCATTTCCAACTGGAGGATCCCTTAATCCAATTAAAGGAGGATTATAAATGGATAGATGTCTTCGATTTCCACTGGAGATTGGGAATCGATGGACTTTCATTAGGATCTATTTTATTGACAGGATTTATCACTACTTTAGCTACTTTAGCAGCTTGGCCAATTACACGGAATTCGCGATTATTCTATTTCCTGATGCTCGCAATGTATAGTGGTCAAATATGATTATTTTCTTCGCGAGACCTTTTACTTTTTTTATCATGTGGGAGTTAGAATTAATTCCTGTTTACTTACTTTTATCCATGTGGGGGGGGGGGGGAAGAGGCGTCTATATTCAGCTACAAAGTTTATTTTGTATACTGCAGGCGGTCCATTTTTTTCTTAATCGGAGTTCTGGGTATGGGCTTATATGGTTCCAACGAACCAGGATTAGATTTGGAAAGATTAATTAATCAATCATACCATGCAACCTTGGAAATACTTTTATATTTTGGCTTCCTTATTGCTTATGCTGTCAAATTGCCGATTATACCCCTACATACGTGGTTACCAGATACGCATGGGGAAGCACATTATAGTACATGTATGCTTTTAGCGGAAATATTATTAAAGATGGGAGCATATGGATTGATTCGGATCAACATGGAATTGTTACCTCATGCTCATTATCTATTTTTGCCCTGGTTAGTAATAATAGGAGCGATCCAAATAATCTATGCAGCTTCAACTTCTCTTGGTCAACGAAATTTCAAAAAAAGAATAGCTTATTCCTCTGTATCTCACATGGGTTTCATAATTATAGGAATTGGTTCCATAACCAACATTGGACTCAATGGAGCTATTTTACAAATATTATCCCATGGATTTATTGGTGCTACACTTTTTTTCTTAGCAGGAACTGCTTCTGATAGAATGCGTCTTGTTTATCTCGAAGAACTGGGGGCAATATCTATCCCAATGCCTAAATTTTTTACCATGTTTAGTAGCTTTTCAATGGCTTCTCTTGCCTTACGAGGAATGAGTGGTTTTGTCGAAGAATTAGTAGTATTTTTTGGACAATGCGGTAGCTCTCTCGAGCTCCTCTCCAAAGCAGGCATACTGGGCCTAAATGTTCTATGCTGCCCTGTGGGCCTACGGGGCCTTTGCGAGCCTACAGGGCCTTTGCGGGCCTGCATCCTAGCCCAACAACAGTTTTGGTATCTTGTCGTATGCAGGCCGCTGTGGCGCAGTAGGCGGGCTTTTTTATTTTCTTAAATTTTTTGCTTTATTTATTTTTGTTTTATTTATTATTGAGTTGTTTTTGTATTTAGAGTTTCTCTGTGAATATGTTTGCTTTAGGTACAAAAAATTACAAACTTTCTGTTAGTCCCGGTAGTTTTCAAATTTGAATAGTTTAAATTTTGAATTATTTGAAATTTGTGTGAATCACTAGTTTGTGAATAACTTAACTTTGAAAATAGATTTTTAAGTGATTCTTTTTTCTTATGTTTAATATTAGTGTGTTTTATCATTATATTCAATTTGGTAATGCTTAGGTTATTTAAAAAATGAAATGCCTTTGTAACAGATGAGTTTTCGTCCGAAACCATGATACTTCGAAAGAGATTGTCCATTTTGTACACGAAGTGGATCCAGTTTTTGCCGTAACCCTCTCTACTTTTTTGCACATGCTATGTGGGTGAAATTATGATACCATGCCAACTTTCAACCTTTTCTGAGTTCATTTGAAGTGCTTTTCAATTTCAGGGTCATTTAGCTCAAAAAATCAGTAAAATGCATGAAAGTGTTTGCACATAAAATTTCTTCACGTTTCAAATGCCAAAATACATAACTACCCTAACTATTACAGATATTCCCTCCTGGGTGTGAAACACAGAAGAAATTGATGATAGTGAAGCCGATCACATCCCAGATCTTTGGGTGTGAAACTTTTTCTTCGCGCGTGTCCCTTTGTGCCGTAACCATGGAAAATCTTCATCATTTAACTGGATGCTCGGGTCGATATTCACTGTGAATGGAGCAATTGCATCAAACTTTTCATAATCTCCTGACATGTCTGTCTTGTCATCCACTCCCATGATGTTTCTCTTCCCAGAAAGAACTATGTGGCGCTTTGGCTCATCGTATGATGCATTCGCTTCCTTATCTTTTCTTTTTCTCGGCTTGGTAGACATGTCACATCATTGGCTAGGACGAATGGTTCATCTGCATACGCAAGATTGTTGAGTTCCACTGTTGTCATTCCGTACTGCGGGTCTTCCGTTACCCCGCCTCGTGTCATATTGACCCATTTGCACCGAAACAAAGGGACCTTCAAACCACGTCCATAGTCAAGTTCCCATATGTCCTCTATGTAACCATAGTATGTTTACGTACCCGTCTTGGTTGCTGCATCAAAGCGGACACCACTGTTTTGGTTGGTGCTCTTCTTATCTTGGGCGATCGTGTAAAATGTATTCCCATTTATCTCGTACCCTTTGAAAATCATTATATTCGAAGATGGTAACTAGGCCATTGAGTACAGGTCATCTTCAATAGAAGCGTCATGCTTGGTACGTGTCTGCAACCAGCCGGTGAAAGTCCACGTTTGTTCACGTGTAATCTAGTCATCAGACCATTCCGGGTGTTTGGAGCGTAGAAAATTCTTGTGTTCGTCCATATACGGAGCCACCCAGGCGGAATTCTGTAGAACTGTGTAGTGTGCTTCAGTGAGAGAATGTCCGTCCATACATATTATTTGATCCCCTCCTAGCGTGTCTTTTCCATCCAGTCTGCCCTTATGCCGCGATTCAAGAACACCAATCGACTTAAGATCAAGAATATAGTCAATACAAAACTCAATGACCTCCTCATTTTCATGGACCTTGGATTTGCTTCCTTCTGGCCTAGCTCGGTTATGAACATATTTCTTTAAGACTCCCATGAACCTCTCAAAGGGGAACATATTGTGTAGAAATACGGGACCCAAAACGTTAATCTCTTCGCATAGGTGAACTAGGACGTGCGTCATGATGTTGAAGAAGGATGGTGGGAACACCAACTCAAAACTGACAAGACATTGCACATAATCATTCTCTAACCTTGGTATGATTTCTGGATCGATTACCTTCTGAGAGATTGCATTGGGGAATGCACATAGCTTCACAATGGCTAATCGAACGTTTTCCGGTAGAAGCCCCCTCAATGCAACCGGAAGCATTTGCGTCATAATCACGAGGCAGTCATGAGACTTTAGGTTCTGGAACTTTTTCTCTACCATATTTATTATTCCCTTTATATTCGACGAGAAGCCAGACGGTACCTTAATACTGAGCAGGCATTCAAAGAAGATTTCCTTCTCTTCTTTGGTAAGAGCATAGCTGGCATGACCCTGATGTATGCCGTCTTTTCCGTGCATATGTTGCTGGTCCTCCCGTGCCTCAGGTGTATCTTTTGTCTTCCCATACATGCCCAAGAAGACAAGCAGGGTCACGTAAAGATTCTTCGTCACGTGCATCATGTCGATTGCGGAGTGGACCTCTAGGTCTTTCCAATAGGGCAGGTCCCAAAATATAGATTTCTTCTTCCACATGGGTGGACGTCCGTCAGCGTCATTCGGAACAGGTTGTCCGCCAGGACCCTTTCCAAAGACTACCTTCAAATCCTTGACCATATCATGTACATTAGCACCAGTACGGTGGCGAGGCTTTGTCCGGTGATCCGCCTCACCTTTGAAATGCTTGCCTTTCTTTCTTATGGGATGCCTGCTCGGAAGAAATCGACGATGTCCCAGGTAAACATTCTTCCTACAATTATCCAAATATATACTGTCGGTATCATCCAAATAGTGCGTGCATGCATGGTATCCCTTGTTTGTCTGTCCTGAAAGGTTACTGAGAGTAGGCCAATCATTGATGGTCACGAACAGCAACGCCTTTAGGTCAAATTATTCCCGTCCGTGCTCATCCCACACACGTACACCTGTTCCATTCCACAGCTGTAAGAGTTCTTCAACTAATGGCCTTAGGTTCACATCAATGTTGTTGCCGGGTTGCTTAGGGCCTTAGATGAGCACTGGCATCATAATGAACTTCCGCTTCATGCACAAACAAGGAGGAAGGTTATACAAACATAAAGTCACAGGCCAGGTACTATGGTTGCTGCTCTGCTCTCCAAAAGGATTAATGCCATCTGCGCTTAGACCAAACCATACGTTCCTTGCGTCACCTGCAAACTCCTTCCTGTACTTTCTCTCAATTTTTCTCCACTGCGACCCGTCAGCGGGTACTCTCAACTTTCCGTCTTTCTTATGGTCTTCAATGTGCCATCGCATTGCCTTGGCATGCTCTTTGTTTTGGAACAAATGTTTCAACCGTGGTATTATAGGAGCATACCACATCACCTTGGCAGGAATCTTCTTCTTGGGGCGCTCGCCCTCGACCTCACCAGTGTCATTGCGGTTGATCTTATAGCGCAATGCACCGCATACCGGGTAGAGGATGCAGTCATTAGGGCATGCATGTATCTTCTGCACCTCTAACCCTAGAGGGCAGACAACCTTCTTTGCTTCGTACGTACTCTCAAGCAATTCATTGTCCTTTGGAAGCATATTCTTTATCATTACCAGCAACTTTCCAAATCCCTTGTCAGATACACCATTCTCTGCCTTCCATTGTAGCAATTCCAGTGTGGTGCCCAACTTTTTCTTGTCAGCTTCGCAATTCGGGTACAACAATTTCTTATGATCCTCTAACATGCGCTGCAACTTCTTCTTCTCCAAATCACTTGCGCAGTTTCTCTTTGCATCAGCAATGGCCCGACCTAGATCATCAACGGGCTCATCTGATGCCTCTTCTTCAGCTTCTTCCCACATTGCCGACTCAGCTTCTTCCCCCATTGTTGTATCATCGTATTCAGGGAACCCATGGCCAGGATAGCTATCGTTGTCCTCTTCTCCTTCATTGTCTTCCACCATAACCCCTCTTTCTCCGTGCTTGGTCCAAACATTATAGTGGGGCATGAAACCGGACTCAAACAGGTGGACGTGAATGGTTCTTGACTTAGAGTAATTGTGATCATTCTTACAGCCAGCACATGGATAAGGCATAAAACCATCTGCCCGCTTGTTTGCCTCAGCCGCAAGCAGAAAATTTTGCCCGCCATTAATGAACTCGGGAGAGCATTGGTCATCGTACATCCATTGTCGGCTCATCTTCATTACACAACACCGAAAAGACCAAATTAATACAAGTTCATACATAAAGTTCATACAAGACTTAAATGCAACAAACAAATAACTCTCTAGCTAAAGCATTTCAATGCAACAACAAATACGATCAAGATCGCAACTAAGGTAACAATTGATCCAACAGCATAATGATACCAAGCCTCACTATCAATGGCATATTTTCTAATCTTTCTAATCTTCAAGCGCATTTTATCCATCTTGATCTTGTGATCATCGACGACATCGGCAACATGCAACTCCAATTCCATCTTCTCCCCCTCAATTGTTTTCAATTTTTCTTTCAAATACTCATTTTCTCTTTCAACTAAATTTAACCTCTCGACAATAGGGTCGGTTGGAATTTCCCGTTCACATACCTCCTAGATAAAAATATCTATGTCAACTTGATGGGCATAATTTTTCATAAACACGAAATGCAACAAATAGTTTTAAAAGAGAATATACCACATCCGAATCATAACAAGGACGAGGGTCGACGGGGACGGATATGAAAACTATGGCACTATGTATAACAAACAACGTACGAGTAAGATAATTATACGTGTAACTATATATCCAAATCACACAAACATCAATTTTTTATATAAAACATTCATGAACAAGAGGCTCACCACAAGGTGGTGCCGGCGACGGGACGGTGCGGGCGATCGACGGTGGTTACGACGGAGATTTAGAAGGCACTAAGTAAACCACACCTACATATGCAAACTAAGTGTTATTTTTGACCTCAAATTGCATATAAATCAAATACTAGCACATATAATTTCTCCCAAATTACTAAACTCACAAATTAATCACTATATAAAGCATTGCAAGAGTTAATCTAGCAATGAGAGATGAAAGGACAAAGTTGCTAACCTTTGTGATCATTTGAATGGATGGGGGCCTTCAAATCTTGACAATTTTTGGGCAAAATGTGTGATGAGTTTCAGAGGAAGAGGGGAAGAACAGAGAGGAGAGGGGAAAGGGGAAGAACAGAGCAAGCTCGGGTGGACGAAGGATTTATGCAGGACGAGCTTTAGTACCGGTTCGTGACACGAACCAGTACTAAAGGTGCTGGAGGGGCCCCAGATTGACAACATCCTGCCACCACTCTCATTAGTACCGGTTCGTGACACGAACCGGTGCTAAAGGTTCGCCATGAACTGGTACTAATGAGAGCGGCCCGACTAGCCGTTGGAACCTGCACTAATGGACACATTAGTGCCAGCTCAAATTCAAACCGGCACTAATGTGCTTCACATTTGACCCTTTTTTACTAGTGGAATGTAGTTTTGACATCTATTTGCCAAATTTCATAATCATAAAATGCGGCAATTGCTAACATGATTCGGACAGACTTAAGGATCGCTACGGGTGAGAAAGTACCATCGTAGTCAACTACTTTAACTTGTCAAAAACCTTTCGCAACAAGTCGAGATTTGTAGACAGTAACATTACCGTCAGCGTCAGTCTTCTTCTTGAAGATCCATTTATTCTCTACGGCTTGCCGATCATCGGGCAAGTCAACCAAAGTCCACACTTTTGTCTCATACATGGATCCCATCTCAGATTATGGCCTCAAGCCATTTCGCGGAATCTGGGCTCATCATCGCTTCCTCATAGTTTGTAGGTTCGTCATGGTCAAGTAACATGACTTCCAAAACAAGATTACCATACCACTCTGGTGCGGATCTTACTCTGGTTGACCTACGAGGTTCGGTAGTAACTTGATCAGAAGTTTCATGATCATCATCATTAGCTTCCTCACTAATTGGTGTAGGAATCACCGGAACTGATTTCTTTCATGAACTACTTTCCAATAAGGGAGCAGGTACCATTACCTCATCAAGGTCTACTTTCCTCCCACTCACTTCTTTCGAGAGAAACTCCTTCTCTAGAAAGGATCCATTCTTAGCAACAAATAACTTGCCTTCGGATCTGTGATAGAAGGTGTACCCAACAGTCTCCTTTGGGTATCCTATGAAGACACATTTCTCTGATTTGGGTTCGAGCTTATCAGGTTGAAGCTTTTTCACATAAGCATCGCAGCCCCAAACTTTAAGAGACGACAACTTGGGTTTCTTGCCAAACCATAGTTCATATGGTGTCGTCTCAACGGATTTAGATGGTGCCCTATTGAACGTGAATGCATACATCTCTAAAGCATAACCCCAAAACGATAGCGGTAAATCAGTAAGAGACATCATAGATCGCACTATATCTGATAAAGTACGATTACGACGTTCGGACACACCATTACGTTATGGTGTTCTGGGTGGCGTGAGTTGTGAAACTATTCCGTATTGTTTCAAATGAAGACCAAACTCGTAACTCAAATATTCACCTCCACGATCAGATCATAGAAACTTTATTTTCTTGTTACGATGATTTTCCACTTCAGTCTGAAATTCTTTGAACTTTTCAAATGTTTCAGACTTATGTTTCATCAAGTAGATATACCCATATCTACTCAAATCATTTGTGAAGGTCAGAAAATAATGATACCCATCGCGAGCATCAACACTCATCAGACCGCATACATCAGTATGTATTATTTCCAATAAGTCTGCTGCTCACTCCATTGTTCCAGAGAACGGAGTCTTGGTCATCTTGCCCATGAGGCATGGTTCGCAAGCATCAGGTGATTCATAATCAAGTGATTCCAAAAGCCCATTAGGATGGAGTTTCTTCATGCGCTTTACGCCAATATGACCTAAACGGAAGTGCCACAAATAAGTTGCACTATCATTATTAAACTTATATCTTTTGGCTTCAATACTATGAATATGTGTATCACTACCATCGAGATTCAACAAAAATAGATCACTCATCAAGGGTGCATGACAATAAAAGATATTACTCATATAAATAGAACAACCATTATTCTCTGATTTAAATGAAACCGTCTCGCATCAAACAACATCCAGATACAATGTTCATGCTTAACGCTGGCACCAAATAATATTATTCAGGTCCAAAACTAATCCCGAAGGTAGATGTAGAGGTAGCGTGCCGGCGGCGATCACATCGACTTTGGAACCATTTCCCACGCGCATCGTCACCTCGTCCTTAGCCAATTGTCGGAGTAATGGGCCACTGGTAGGCTAACCCGAGTCCCTGAGCCTTTCAAGACAACGGGGCTGACTGCGCCCCACAAGGCATCAAGACGAGGTGCCGCCTTCTGGGGGCCGGCTGGAGGAACAGCCGGCTGCCCATAGACGGCCGAGTTCCAGACAAGCCGACTCCTAGTGGGCGGCTTCCAGAGAAGCCGACCCCTAGCAGTCGGCTCGTGGCGCCCACAAAGCCCACACCCTCATCAAGAAAGACAAGACAGGTAGTGGCTACAGTATAGCCCATCCCTCCCAAATCCAGGGATGGGCGTGGCCACAGTGCACCGTACCAGCGGAGATCTCCGCCCGGCGCGGCACTATAGCCACTCCACCCCTGACGTCACCACAGGCAGGCGGAGCCCTGCTCCCACGACGGCTTGTCGGTACGGCCCAAGGACGACGGGCCCCACTGATCAGCGAGAGCTCGGAAGACGGCTAGAGCCCCACCAGTCGGATCCGAGGGAGGTCGGTCCCCAGCAGTCAGCCCGCCCCTTCCTCGGGGCCCACTCGCCATTAACCAAACAAGACACGGAGTGGCTACAGTAATCGCCCGCCGGGCGGTGGGGCTGTAGCCATGCTCCCTTGACCGAGCCGGTGTCATTAGCATCATAGCTACAGTGATCAGCAGCCGACAAGACCCGCGAGCGGCGGAGGCGGCCTGTCGGCTCCGTACCAGACAAGTCGGCGGGGCCCACCAGACGGTGGGCCCAAGCAGCTGGCGGAGAAGCCGGCCACCAGAGAGACTGACAGCCGGGTCCTACACCCGGCCGGATTACTATTGTACCCCTGGGGGTAGGCCTATATAAACCCCCCAGGGCACCCATGCAAAGGATTCCCAACTTGTTAGAACTAGACCGACCCATAGAAAAAGGAGAGAGCTAGCCTTGCTTTCTTCCACCTCTAGCAAACAGCTCGAGGAGCACCATTGTACTCACTAGTGATTTAGTGATCATGCGGAGACCCCGCAGAGCAGGACTAGGGGTGTTATCTCCTAGGAGGAGGCAGAAGGCCGTCACCCTTGTAGATCTTGGTGAGCCAATGGCACTTTCGAGTGGTGTGGTTGGACGGCTTCGCACCACTGTGGAACTTGCAGGGCGCGTCAAGGGTCTGCTGGTAGCCGGCTTCATCATGGAAGTGTTCTTTCCAGAGTGGCTGGCCAACCCAGTCCTTGTGCTAAAGAAAAACAAGCAGTGGCGCATGTGTATTGATTACACCAGCCTCAACAAAGCCTGCCCCAAAGACCCATTTGCTTTGCCGAGAATTGACCAAGTGATAGACTCCACAGCCGGATGCGAGCTGTTGAGTTTTTTGGATGCATACTCAGGGTATCACCAGATCAAGCTGAACCCGGCCGACAGGCTGAAGACCGCCTTCATCACACCATTTGGAGCCTTCTGCTACTTGATCGTGACGTTCGGCTTGAGGAATGCTGGTGCCACGTTTCAACGTTGCATGTAGAAGTGCCTCCTCAAGCAACTCGGCAGGAACGCCCATGTTTATGTGGACGATGTTGTCGTGAAGACGGAGAAGCATGGAACGCTGCTAGAAGACCTCAAGGAGACGTTTGAGAACTTGCGCCGATTTCAAATCAAGCTCAACCCGGAGAAATGTGTCTTCGGAGTACCAGCCGGCCAGCTTCTTGGCAACCTGGTCTCAGAGCGCGGCATAGAGTGCAACCCTGTGAAGATCAAGGCCATCGAGAGGATGGAAGTGCCCACCCGACTGCTCGACGTACAAAAGTTCACCGGCTGCTTGGCGTCCATCAGCCATTTCATCAGTCGGCTGGGAGAGAAGGCTCTTCCCTTGTACCAGCTCATGAAGAAGACCACCTTTTTCGAGTGGAACGACAAGGCAGATGAAGCTTTTCTCCAGCTCAAGAAGATGTTGACTACTCCACCTGTCCTGGCGGCTCCGACTCCTAAGGAGCCCATGCTCCTCTACATCGCCGCCACCAGCCGGGTGGTCAGCACAGTCATAGTGGTAGAGCGCAAGGAGGAAGGCAAGGCACTACCAGTCCAGAGACCGGTGTATTACCTGAGTGAAGTGCTGTTAGCCTCCAAGCAAAACTACCCCCACTATCAGAAGATGTGCTACGGCGTGCACCTCGCCGCCAAGAAATTGAAGCCGTATTTTCAAGAGTACCCAATCACTGTTGTCTGCACTGCCCCGCTTGCCGAGATCATTGGAAGCCGGGATGCCTCAGGCCGAGTGGCTAAATGGGCCATAGAGTTGGCCCCCTACACCATCTACTACCAGCCTCGCACCGCCATCAAGTCACAAGCACTGGCCGACTTCCTCGTCGACTGGTCCGAGACCTAGTACCTGGCACCAGCGCCGGACTCCATTCATTGGCGGATACATTTTGATGGTTCCAAGATGCGCACCGGTTTGGGAGCCGTCATCGTCCTCACCTCTCCCAAAGGCGACAAGCTCAGATATGTGCTGCAAATCCATTTTGCTGCCTCCAACAATGTCGCTGAATACGAAGCACTTATTCACTGGATCCGTCTTGTCAAAGAGCTCAGCATTCGCCGGATCCTGTGCTATGGTGACTCTGACTTGGTGGTCCAGCAATCGTTGGGCGACTGGGACGCCAAAGATGCAAACATGGCGAGCTACCGCTTCCTCGTACAGCAACTCAGTGGGTACTTTGAAGGGTGCGAGCTTCTCTATGTGCCAAGAAATGACAATGAGCAAGCAGATGCCTTGGCACGAATCGGCTCCACCCGTCAAGAAATACCAACCGGCGTCGCCCTACAACGCCTCCTCAAGCCGTCTGTCAAGCCATCGCCAGAGTCGGATTCCATCTTTGTGCTGGCTCCTCCTGAAGCAGCCGGATCCGACTTGAGGACCCCAGCAGCCGCCACGAGGAACCCGACAGGCGACTCGGGGACTGCAACAGCCGCACCCGGCCCGGGGACTTCAGCACCCGGCTCGGGAACTGCAGCAGTCGGCCCGGGGACTCCATCGACTCAGCGAGCGGCAGCTAACTCCAACCCGCCGCCTCCCAGCCCAACCGCCCTCGTGCAAGTAGCGGTCTTAGCGATCGAAGAAATCGCAGCGCCTTCATGGGCCAAGCCCATCCTCAACTTCCTGGTAAACAAAGAGCTGTCGACTGATGAGATCTCGGCCCGGCAAGTGCAACACCGGGGAGCAGCATACACCATAGTCAATAGGGAGCTTGTGAGGCGCAGTGTCACTGGTGTCTACCAGCGCTGCGTAGAGCCGGAGCAAGGCCAAGCAATCCTCAAAGATATTCATCAGGGCGAGTGTGGTCATCACGCGGCTTCAAGAGCACTTGTGGCCAAAGCTTTTCTCCATGGTTTTTTCTGGCCGACTGCTTTAGAAGACGCCAAAGACTTGGTCCAGAAATGCAAAGGGTGCCAGAAGTTCCGCTCCAAGCCACATCAGCCGGCTTCTGCACTCAAGACTATCCCCATTGCCTGGCCCTTTGCTGTCTGGTGCCTGGACATGATGGGACCATTCAAAACAACACGAGGTGGCATGACTCATCTGCTTGTCGCAGTGGCCAAGTTCACCAAGTGGATAGAAGCAAAACCAATCAAGAAATTGAATGGTCTGACTGCCGTGACTTTCATCTCTGACATCACCATCCGGTATGGCATACCACACAGCATCATCACTGACAATGGAACGAACTTTGCCAAAGGCGCCTTGGCCCGTTTCTGCACGACGCAGGGCATCCGACTGGACTTAGCGTCTGTTGCCCATCTGCAGTCAAACGGCCAGGTGGAGCGAGCAAACGGCCTCATTTTGTCCGGCATCAAGCCACGACTGGTCGAGCCTCTGGAGCGTTCGGCCGGCTGCTGGCTCGACGAGCTGCCAGCCATCCTCTGGAGCCTGCGCACAACTCCGAACATGTCAACCGGCTTCACGCCTTTCTTCCTCGTCTACGGTGCCGAAGCCGTCATCCCGACGGACATAGAATTCGACTCTCCTCGAATCACCATGTACACCAAAGAGGAGGCAGAAGAAGCGGGACAAGACGTCGTCGATCTGCTGGAAGAGGGCCGGCTGTTGGCACTCAGCCGGTCCAGCATCTACTAGCAGAGCCTGCGCCGATACTACAACCGGAAGGTCAAGCCGAGATCTTTCCAAAAGGGAGACCTCGTGCTTCGGCTGATCCAGCGAACAGCCGGCCAGCACAAGCTCTCAGCGCCTTGGGAAGGCCCCTTCATCATCAGCAAGGTGTTGGGCAACGACTCTTACTACCTGATCGACGCTCAGAAGCCTCGAGCGTGCAAGAGGGACGACTCCGGCAAGGAGACGGAGCAGCCATGGAATGCAAATCTCCTCCGAAGATTTTACAGTTAATGCACTGGACAAGTAATGTGTTGGCACTTAAGCCGTCTCCTGCCAAAGCCGCAGCTCGCAGAGCGACTGTCTGGTGGGCAGGAGTAAGGCAAAATGGGTGCCCACATGAAAAATGGCTAAGGACCCAAAGCATATGCATAGTTTAAGCCGGCTTCCTGCCTTCTACGACCGGCTGTTGAGTAGCCGGCCGGCCGGCTTCTACTGAACTTGCTAAAACGTTCTAAATCGGCTAAGTTCTTGCCTTCCCGAAAGTAGCTAAGTACTTGACCCAGCCACAGTCTGCAGAGGGGATGCTCGACTGGCAAGACGGCAACTAAGGGAGGGTGGCAACGGAAAAAGCCAAAAGAGCAGAAAGCAAGGAAAGATAGAACATGGAAAAATATTTCACATAGCAAGAGGCCCTTGGCCGAAATTCAACGAAAGTTTGAGATACACCCCGCGGGTGGAATTGTGCAAAATTGACAAGTTCATCGAGACTGACAGGCAGGTAAAGCAAAAGATAAACTGGCGGCCTAGGGAGCGGAAGACGGGTTCGGTTGATCGGCGGAGTCGGTGGTGCCGGTTGGTGGAGCGGCTGGCTGGTCAGTCTCAGCTTGGTCGCCTCCAGTGGTAGCCGGCTCGCTTGGGCGTGGCTCCTTGCTGGAGGCGCGGTCGAGCTGAGGCTGGCCGTCCGCTCCGACCTCTGGCGCCTCCTCTTCACCTTCCTCCTCCTCCTCCTCCTCACCTTCTTCCTCGCCGCTAGAGTCGATCACCTCGGCCGAGTCCTCGCCGTCCTCCGGGTTCAGCCCGAACCATTCTGGTGGCGCCTCGGCACCGTTTTTGGCTCGCTCCGGGATGAAGACGCTGGTGTCGGTGTACTCGGCGATTGCTGCCGCTCGCTTGACAAGGTCATCTTCCACGACCGCCAACTCCTCCTGAGCCTCCAGACAAAACGTGGCTAGCTGGGCTAGACTTAGCCCAGGGTACCACGCCTTGACGAGTTCTAAGGCCCGGCGCACCCCAGCCCGGGCCGAGGAGCCCTTCCAGGCCTCAAGGCGGCCGGCCGCCACCTCCAGCCAGTCGGCAGTCCGACTGGGAGTGCGCGGTGCCGGCATGTCTGGCCACAAGGCGGCGATCGCCTGGGCGCCGACATGCTGAAGACGGCGCAGCATCCGGTGAGCCGGCTGAAGACGGGCCTCGATGCTCAGGAGCTGCTCGCTAAGGGTTCGGGGGGCGTCGGCAGTGATCTGTGCGCCTTCCGCCCTCCGTCCTTCGCGATCAGCTTCAATGGCCTGATTGGCGGCGTCCGAGTGACCAGGGAAGAAGTCTGCCAAGACAGAAAGCAAAGGGCCAAAGTTAGAGACAAGAGGCCGGCTCGACCAGCAGCCGGCAGCTCAAAGAAGGAAAAAAGGGAAGCTCACCATCGACTATGTCTTCAATCTCGTGAAAGCCAGAAGTCAACATCGCCTCCTTGTCGGTCCAGGCAGAGCGTTCGGTCGCGAACTCAGCAAGGAGGCTGGTCTCCTTGTCCTCCACCTCCTTCCGGGCCTTCTTGAGAAGCTCCGCCTGCTCCGCCAGTTGCGCGACTAGCCGGTCACGCTCTTCAGCCAGCTTGCCGCACTCCTCCTCCTTAGCGCGCAGCACGGTGTTGGCTTTGCCCAGCTGCTGCTGCAAGACGGCGTTGGCCTCTGCAGAAGAAAAGATGAAGGGAAAGGCGTTAGTAACCAGCAGAAAGAAGAACAGTTGCCGAGGAGATCCGACCCGACTGCTCAGCAGTCGGCCCGAATCTCGGGGACTACAGCCCGCGGGTGCGCCAGCGCGCCCCCGCAGAGAAAGAAGAGGACTTACTTCGGCTCTCCGACAAGTCGGCAGCACGTTGATCCAACTCCTGGACTTTGGAATTGAATGCGGCCGCACAGAGGTTATGATAATCCTGCAGCAAGGACATCAGTGCTCAGAGCCTGCTAATTAAAGTTCCGAGCCTCCTGCTCAGCAGCCGACCCGGAAGTCGGGGACTACACCCAGTGGGTGCGCTGACGCGCCCCCACGAAGCAATACAAGAGTTAAAAACGACGAAGCAAGACGCGTACCCCAGATGGCCTCTCGCGATTCCAGGAACGTCTTGTTGCAGTGCTTGATAGCATTGGCCTCAGCGCGGAGTTTGGCTTGAACATCCAGGATCACCTTGTTCAGAGGGCCCATCCCGCCTCCCCTCACCCATCCAGTGGGCGCTGCGCAGGTCGCCTCGGTGTCCGGGATCGAGGAGCTTGCGGTGCCGGTCTCTAGCGGGCGTGGCGCCGAAGCCGCCTTTGCGAGTCGGCGGTGCGTCGGTGTGCAGACCTCAGGAGTCAGGCCCGTCACCACCTCGTGTCCGGTTGGCGGCACCGGTGGGTCCGCCGCCTGCTCACCTTGCACGCTCCCGGACGGCGGCGGTGGAGGCACAATCACGTCCGGCATGGCGACGTCGCTGCCGTCCCTCTCCATGATTGGGTGCTTGTCGTCGGCTTCCCCAGTCTGCGCCATGAACTCCGGCGGTGGCGGCGCAGAGTTCAGGGGAATGACGAACACCGCCGACCGGCGGCGGGCGGCCTCCTCGGCCTGCTTCTTCGCCGCGTCGGCTGCCTCGGCCTCCGCTAGTTTCTTCAGGGCGGCGGCCTCCGCCTTCTCCGCTTCCACCTTCTCCAGGCGGGCGGCTTCCTGCTCCTCGTGCGCTTCCCGTGCGTTCCGCTCTGTCGCCCCCCGGAGTTTGGCTGCCGGATCGATCCGCCGAGTGGTGGTGGAAGTCTCCGCCGACCCCACGATGGTGGTGGCGGCCGACTTCTCAAGGGAAAGCGCAGCCCTAGATCAAGAAACAAAGCAAAGAAACTCAGACAAGATCGGCAAGGAAGGAGAAAGTACGAGATGAAGGCAGTACTTACGCGGAAACCAGCTGCGGCTCCTTCACTACCTTGCCCAAGTGGATGGGCTTCGTGGCCGCTTCATCCCGCTTAGTCGCCGCGGCCGAGCCCTTGGGCTTCTTCGGCCGACTGCCGAACAAGCTCGGCGCGGCCCTGCGCTTTTTCGCCCCACCTTGGGCATCCGGCGCAGCAGACGAGCTCGCGCTTGGCTGGCCGGACCCTGGCTGCTGGCGCGGGGCGACTTCCCCCGCATCATCGTCGGGCCAGTCCTCGAGGCCGGCTCCGAGCCTCGAGCCGCCTGCTTCGCCGCCTCCTCCCTCGGCGTCGTCCTCCAAGGCCGCCGCCCCCAAGTCGCGGTCATCGACGTCGCTCTCCGCTCGGTCGGGGAGGAATTGGCGCTCCGGCCCCGCGGCGCCGGCTGCCGGCCGGAGGAGGGGGCTCTGTTCAAAGGCCGACTGGTCAGGTTGGATAGGCCAAATTCGGCAACAAAAAGGATAGAGAAAAAGAAAGATAACTTACCATAGGCGGGGGGTCCGCGCGTGAATACGGCTCCTTGCCAAACCGCCACTCCTCCGTGAGCTCGCAGTTCGCAAGATAGTTCACCATGTGAGCTACCTCTGCGTGAGGCATCTCCTTGGTGCACAGCCGGCTTGGGTCCCGATGCCTGCTCATCTGACAGACCATATGAGGGCGGCCCTGGAGCGGGAGCACTCGGCGCGCCAGGAAGGCGGATAGCAAGTCGGGCCCGGTCAGGCCCTCCGACTGTGTCAACACTCGGAGCCGCGCGATGGCGGCGGCTCCAGAAGGTGACAGTGTCTTGGCCCGGTACGACCAGTTGGGCTGCCTCCCAGCTGGCAGGCCGGCTGCGTAAGCCGGCAAGTTGACCCAGTCGCCCTTCGGGAAGACTCTCTTCACGTAGAAGTACGACTGCTGCCACATCTTCACCGACTTGATCAGCGTGATGGGAGGAAACGGGTTTTCGGCCGCCGGCCTCTGCACCGCAATAAAAGCGCCGCATTGAGCCGTCACGCCCGCGACGAGGGTGCCGAGCTTGGTGTAGAAGAACTCCCCCCAAAGCTCGATGGTGGGGAGGACGCCGAGGAAGCCTTCGCACAAAGTGACGAAGGCGGACAGCAGCACCACCGTGTTCGGGGTGAGGTGGTGCAGCTGAAGACCATAGAACTTGAGGAAGGCCCAGAAGAAGCCGCTCGCCGGCAGGCCGAGGCCGCGCAGGAAGTGCGAGCGGAAGACTACCCGCTGGCCCTCCTTCGGTGCCGGCGAGATCTCCCTCTCCGGCACGAGGCGGACCTTCACATAGTCCGTGCCGGGCAGCCGCCGCGTCTGGCGGAGAAAGTGGATGTGGTTGTCATGAACCTCGGAGCCGTCCCATGCTCCGAAGCGCGCCATGGGGGGCGTGGGGTTGGAAGACGATCTCATCGGAGCCGAACCGCTGCAGCTCTCAGCGTGGTTTGGGGGCGCTACGGCGAGAGAAAGAAGAAGGAGGAAAGAATGGGGCGGAGGGGCGCACGTGCTCCGCCGCTCCCCCTCCTCCCCCTACTTATAGGCCTACGGGCTGCGAAGCCGAGGGGGCAATCGTGGGATTTACTGCACCCACGACCCAACGCCCCCACGTTTATCGCGCGAGTTACTGCGCGCAGTAACTCCGTGGAAAAACTCAACCGCCCGCCTCGGCCGCAGCGGATCCGCTCGCGTGCCAAGGCCTGGTAGTGGTGGGCCCCGCCAGCAGGCGCGTCCCATCGCGAGCGTGGGCTGGCAGACTGGCCCGGCCACCCGACGCCACGTGACATGCCCACAACGAGTGGCAGCGTGGAGGCTTAGCAAGCACGCCACTTGGTTCCCGCCGTCGCATTCGAAGTTTGGATAAGTCAGGCTAGACGAGGCCGACTCCCGCCAGTCGGCTCGACAGAAGTCGGACGAATCTCCACCCCAAGCCCTCAGAGAAAGAAACTACTAAGGCTCCTTGGCTGCTCAGCGGCGGCACCTCACCAGCTTCGGGGACTACTGTCGGAGTAATGGGCCACAGGTAGGCTAACCCGAGTCCCTGAGCCCTTCAAGACAACGGGGCTGACTGCGCCCCACAAGGCATCAAGATGAGGTGCCGCCTTTTGGGGGACGGCTGGAGGAATAGCCGGCTGCCCGTAAACGACTGAGTTCCAGACAAGCCGACTCCTAGTGGGCGGCTTCCAGAGAAGCCGGCCCCTAGCAGTCAGCCCGTGGCGCCCATGAAGCCCGCGCCCTCATCAAGAAAGACAAGATAGGGAGTGGCTACAGTATAGCCCATCCCTCCCAAATCTAGGGATGGGCATGGCCAGAGTGCACCGTACCGGCGGAGATCTCTGCCCGGCGCGACACTATAGCCACTCCACCCCTGACGTCACCACAGGCAGGTGGAGCCCTGCTCCCACGACGGCCTGTCGGTACGGCCCAAGGACGACGGGCCCCACCGATCAGCGAGAGCTCGGAAGACGGCTAGAGCCCCACCAGTCGGATCCGAGGGAGGTTGGTCCCCAGCAGTCAGCCCGCCCCTTCCTCGGGGCCCACTCGCCATTAACCAGACGAGACATGGAGTGGCTATAGTAATCGCCCGCCGGGCGGCGGGGCTGTAGCCACGCTCCCTTGACCGAGCCGACGTCCTTAGCATCACGGCTACAGTGATCAACGGCCGACAAGACCCGCGAGCGGCGGAGGCGGCCTGTCGGCTCCGTACCAGACCAGTCGGCGGGGCCCACCAGACGTCGGGCTCCAGCAGCTGGCGGAGAAGCCGGCCACCAGAGAGACTGACAGCCGGGTCCTACACCCAGCCGGATTACTATTGTACCCCTGGGGGGTAGGCCTATATAAACCCCCCAGGGCACCCATGCAAAGGGTTCCCAACTTGTTAGAACTAGACCGACCCATAGAGAAAGGAGAGAGCTAGCCTTGCTTTCTTCCACCCCTAGCAAACAGCTCGAGGAGCACCATTGTACTCACTAGTGCTTTAGTGATCATGCGGAGACCCCGCAGAGCAGGACTAGGGGTGTTATCTCCTAGGAGAGCCCCGAACCTGGGTAAAGTGCGCCGGCGTTCGTGTCTACGCCTTATCCCGCTTCCAGGCACCGGCGACGTTCTACTCGCTCCCACCATGATAAGCCATCCATTGGTATATGTCACACCCAACCCCCGACACCAATCTTCGCTTAATCCATAGCCCCTATTTCGAGTTGCAAATGTGAGCAACAGAACCAATATCAAATACCCAGGCGCTACTACGAGCATTAGTAAGGTACACATCAATAACATTTATATCAAATATACCTTTCACTTTGCCATCCTTCTCATCCGTGAAATACTTGGGGCAGTTCCGCTTCCAGTGACCAGTCCGTTTGCAATAGAAGCACTCAGTCTCAGGTTAGGTCCAGACTTGGGCTTCTTCACTTGAGCAACAACTTGCTTGCCGTTCTTCTTGAAGTTACCCTTCTTGCCTTTACCCTTCTTCTTGAAACTAGTGGTCTTGTTAACCATCAACACTTGATGCTCCTTCTTCATTTCTACCTCCGCAGCCTTTAGTATCGCGAAGAGCTCGGGAATTGTCTTATCCATCCCTGGCATATTATAGTTCATCACGAAGATTTTGCATCTTGGTGGCAGTGATTGAAGAACTCTGTCAATGACACTATCAACCGAAAGATTAACTCCCAGTTGATTCAAGTGATTGTGGTACCCAGACATTCTGAGTATATGTTCACTGACAAAACTATTCTCCTCCATTTTGCAGCTGTAGAACTTATTGGAGACTTCATATCTCTCAATCCGGGCATTTGCTTGAAATATTAACTTCAACTCCTGGAACATCTCATATGCTCCATGATGTTCAAAACATCGTTGAAGCCCCGGTTCTAAGCCGTAAAGCATGGCACACTGAACTATCGAGTAGTCATCAGCTTTGCTCTGCCAGGCGGTCCCAACGTCTGGTGTTGCTTCTGCAGCAGGTCTTGCACCTAGCGGTGCTTCCAGGACGTAATTCTTCTGTGCAGCAATGAGATAATCCTCAAGTTATGGACCCAGTCCGTGAAGTTGCTACCATCATCTTTCAACTTAGCTTTCTCTGGGAACACATTAAAATTCAACGGAATAGTAGCACATGCCATTTATCTACAACAACATAGACATGCAAAATACTATCAGGTACTAAGTTCATGATAAATTAAAGTTCAATCAATAATATTACTTAAGAACGCCCACTTAGATAGACATCCCTCTAATCATCTAAGTGATCACGTGATCCATATCAACTAAACCATGTCCGATCATCACGTGAGATGGAGTAGTTTTCAATGCTGAACATCACTATGTTGATCATATCTACTATATGATTCACGCTCGATCGTTCGGTCTCAGTGTTCCGAGGCCATATCTGCATATGCTAGGCTCGTCAAGTTTAATCCGGGTATTCTGAGTGTGCAAAACTGGCTTGCACCCGTTGTATGTGAACGTATAGCTTATCACACCCGATCATCACGTGGTGTCTCGGCAGGACGAACTGTAGCAACGGTGCATACTCAGGGAGAACACTTGTACCTTGAAATTTAGTGAGAGATCATCTTATAATGCTACCGCCATACTAAGCAAAATAAGATGCATAAAGGATAAATGTCACATGCAATCAATATAAGTGATATGATATGTCCATCATCATCTTGTGCCTTTGATCTCCATCTCCAAAGCACCATCATGATCACCATCGTCACCGGCTTGACACCTTGATCTCCATCGAAACATCGTTGTCATCTCGCCAACTATTGCTACTACGACTATCGCTACTGCTTAGTGATAAAGTAAATCAATTACATGGAGATTGCATTTCATACAATGAAGCGACAACCATATGGCTCCTGCCAGTTGCCGATAACTGTTACAAAACATGATCATCTCATACAACAATTTATATATCATCACGTCTTGATCATATCACATCACAGCAAGCCCTGCAAAAACAAGTTAGACGTCCTATACTTTGTTGTTGCAAGTTTTACATAGCTGCTACGGGCTTAGCAAGAATCGTCTTACCTACGCATCAAAACCACAACGATTTTTCGTCAAGTGTGCTGTTTTAACCTTCAACAAGGACCGAGCGTAGTCACACTCGATTCAACTAAAGTTGGAGAAACATACACCCACTAGCCACCTGTGTGTGAAGCACGGCGGTAGAACCAGCCTCATGAACGCGATCATGTAATGTCGGTTTGGGCCGCTTCATCCAACAATACCGCCGAATCAAAGTATGACATGCTGGTAAGCAGTATGACTATTATCACCCACAACTCTTTGTGTTCTCCTCGTGCATATAACATCTACACATAGACCTGGCTCGGATGCCACTGTTGGAGAACGTAGTATTTCAAAAAAATTGCCTACGATCACGCAAGATCTATCTAGGAGAAGCATAGCAACGAGCGGGGAGAGTGTGTCCACGTACCCTCGTAGACCAAAAGCAGAAGCGTTTAGTAACGCGGTTGATATAGTCGAATGTCTTCGCGATCCAACCAATCCAAGTATCGAACGCACGACACCTTCGCGATCTGCACACATTCAGCTCAGTGACGTCCCTCGATCTCTTGATCCAGTTGAGGCCGAGGGAGAGTTTCATCAGCACGACGGCGTGGTGACGGTGATGATGAAGTTATCGACGCAGGGCTTCGCCTAAGCACTATGACAATATGACCGAGGTGGAAAACTATGGAGGGGGGCACCGCACACGGCTAAAGATCAACTTGTCTGTCTATGGGGTGCCCCCTCCCCCGTATATAAAGAAGGGGGAGGAGGCCGGCCAAGGGAGGAGGCGCGCCATGGGGGGGGGGGTGGAGTCCTACTAGGACTCCAAACATAGTAGGATTCGGCCCCCCTTTCCTATTCCAAGTGGGAGAAGGGGGGAAGGAGAAGGAGGAGAGAAGGAAGGAGGGGGGCGCCGCCCCTCCCCTTGTCCAATTCGGATTGGGGCAAGGGGGGTGCGCTCCACCTCCTAGCCAGCCCTCTCTCTTCTCCACTAAGGCCCATGAGGCCCAATAGCTTCCCGGGGGGGGGGGGGGGTTCGGTAACCCCTGGTACTCCGAAACTTATCTGAAACAAGCCGAACCATTCCGGTGTCCGAATGTAAACTTCCAATATATGAATCTTTATGTCTTGACCATTTTTAAACTCCTCGTCACGTCCATGATCTCATCCGGGACTCCGAACAACCTTCGATCATCAAATCACATAAACTCATAATACAAATCGTCATCGAACGTTAAGCGTGCGGACCCTACGTGTTTGACAACTATGTAGACATGACCGAGACACATCTCCGGTCAATAGCCAATAGCGGAACCTGGATGCTCATATTGGTTCCTACATATTCTACGAAGATCTTTATCGGTCAAACCGCACAACAACATACGTCGTTCCCTTTGTCATCGGTATGTTACTTGCCTGAGATTCGATCGTCGGTATCATCATACCTAGTTCAATCTCGTTACCGACAAGTCTCTTTACTCGTTCTGTAATGCATCATCCCGCAACTACCTCATTAGTCACATTTCTTGCAAGGCTTATAGTGATGTGCATTACCGAGAGGGCCTAGAGATACCTCTCCGACAATTGGATTGACCAATCCTAATCTCGATCTATGCCAACTCAACAAACACCATCGGAGACACCTGTAGAGCATCTTTATAATAACAAAGTTACGTTGTGACGTTTGATAGCACATTAATTGTTCCTACGGTAGTCGGGAGTTGCATAATCTCATAGTCATAGGAACATGTATAAGTCATGAAGAAAGCGATAGCAATAAACTAAACGGTCATAGTGCTAAGCTAACCGATGGGTCTTGTCCATCACATCATTCTCTAATGATGTGATCCCGTTCATCAAATGACAACACATGTCTATGGCTAGGAAACTTAACCATCTTTGATTAACGAGCTAGTCTAGTAGAGGCATACTAGGGATACTCTGTTTGTCTATGTATTCACACATGTACTAAGTTTCCGGTTAATACAATTCTAGCATGAATAATAAACATTTATCATGATATAAGGAAATATAAATAACAACTTTATTATTGCCTCTAGGGCATATTTCCTTCCGACGGACGTGCACCCATGTGGAAGAAGAAATCTATATTTTGGGACCTACCCTATTGGAAAGACCTAGAGGTCCGCTCTGCAATCGAAGTTATGCACGTGACGAAGAATCTTTGCGTGACCCTACTTGGCTTCTTGGGAGTGTATGGGAAGACAAAAGATACACCGGAGGCACGGGAGGACTAGCAACATATGCACGGAAAAGACGGCATACATCAAGGTCATGCCAGCTACACTCTTACCAAAAAAGAGAAGGAAATCTTCTTTGAATGCCTGCTCAGTATGAAGGTCCCGTCTAGCTTCTCGTTGAATATAAAGGGAATAATAAATATGGTAGAGAAAAAGTTCTAGAACCTAGAGTCTCATGACTGCCACATGGTTATGACGCAACTGCTTCCTATTGCATTGAGGGGATTCTACCGGAAAACGTTTGATTAGCAATTGTGAAGCTATGTGCATTCCTCAATGCAATCTCTCAGAAGTTAATCTATCCAGAAATCATACGAAGGTTAGAGGGGTGCAATGTCTTGTCACTTTCGAGTTGGTGTTCCCCCATCCTTCTACAATATCATGAGGCACGTCCTAGTTCATCTATGCGAAGAGATTGCCCATACATCTCCAACGTATCTATAATTTTTGATTGTTCCATGCGGTTATATTATCATTCTTGGATGTTTTACAATCATTTTATAGCAACTTTGTATCATTTTTTGTGACTAACCTATTGACATAGTGCTCAGTGCCAGTTGCTGTTTTTAGCTTGTTTTTTACTTCGCAGAAAATCAATACCAAACGGAGTCCAAATGTAGCGAAACATTTTGGAGAATGTTTTTGGACCAGAAGACACAGGATAGGCCGAAGAAGTACCAGAGGGGTGCCCCGTGGGGGGCACAACCTACCAGGGCGTGCCTGGGGGCCCAGGCGCCCCTAGGTGGGTTATGCCTACCTCGGTGGCCTCCCGCACTGCCTGTTTGCTCCATAATAAATACCCCAATATTCCATAAACCCTAGGGGAGTCGACGAAAATCAATTCCAGTCGCCGGAAGTTCCAGAACCACCAGATCCAATCTAGACACCATCACGGAGGGGTTCATCATCCTCATTGGTGGCTCTCCGATGATGCGTGAGTAGTTCATTGTAGACCTACGGGTCCATAGTTAGTAGCTAGATGGCTTCGTCTCTCTCTTTTGATTCTCAATACAATGGTCTCTTGGAGATCTATTTGATGTAACTCTTTTTGTGCTGTGTTTGTTGGGATCCAATGAACTTTGAGTTTATGATCATATCTTTGTTTTTATCCATGAAAGTTATTTGAGTCTTTTGATCTCTTATATGCATGATTACTTATAGCCTCGTATTTCTTCTTCGAATCTTTGGTTTAGTTAGGCCAACTAGATCAATTTTTCTTGCCATGGGAAGAGGTGCTTTGTGATGGGTTCGATCTTACGGTGCTTGACCCCCTTGACAGAAAGGGAACCGACACGTATGTATCGTTGCTATTAAGGATAACAAGATGGGGTCTATTTCTACATAAATAGATCTTGTCTACATCATTTCATCATTCTTATTGCATTACTCCATTTCTCCATGAACTTAATACACTAGATGCATGCTGGATAGAGGTCGATGTGTGGAGTAATAGTAGTAGATACAGGCAGGAGTCGGTCTACTAATCTTGGACGTGATGCGTATATAATGATCATTGCCTGGATATCGTCATGATTATTCAAAGTTCTATAAATTGCCCAACATTAATTTGTTTACCCACCGTATGCTATTTTTCTCGAGAGAAGCCACTAGTGAAATCTACGATCCCCGAGTCTCTTCTTTATTATATTTGCCTTCACGATCTATTTTTATTTGCTTTTATTTTCAGATCTATTTAACAAAAAATACAAAAACACTTTGCTGCAATTTTTTTTGTTTATTTTATCTCGCGTTCCCCCAAGATCCATTTATCCAATCTACTACAATTTTACCTATCTTTTTGTAACGCCCACGATGCGGCTATATCTCCCTCGTGTCGAGGCACAACTTAGATGCATAACCGCATAGTGGTTTTGTCGCAAGAAGGGTCATCTTCACACAATCCCATGTAATGAACAAGAATGGGATAAAGAGTTGGCTTACAATCACCACTTCACACAATACATAAATATAATTCATACATCATCCAAAATACACACATAGACCGGCTACGGTCAAGATCCAAATGAAAATAAGATAACCCCAAATGCTAGATCCCCGATCATCCCAACTGGGCTCCACTACTGATCATCAGGAAAAGAAACATAGTAACGACGACGTTCCTCGTCGAACTCCCACTTGAGCTCGGTCTCGTCATCTGCACTGGCATCGTCAGCACTTGCAACTGTTTTGGTAGAATCTGTGAGTCACGAGGACTCAGCAATCTCACACCCGCGAGATCAGGACTATTTAAGCTCATAGGAAAAGGATGGTGTAATGAGGTGGAGCTGCAGCGGCAATAAGCATATATGGTGGCTAACATACGCAAAAGAGGGCGAGAAGAGAAGTAGCGGAACGGTCGTCAACTAGCAATGACCAAGAAGTGATCCTGAACTCCTACTTACGTCATTCATAACTCAAACCGTGTTCACTTCCCGGACTCCGCCGAGAAGAGACCATCACGGCTACACACGCAGTTGATGTATTTTAATAGGGTCAAGTGACAAGTTCTCTACAACCGGACATTAACAAATTCCCATATGCCTCATAACCGTGGGCACAGCTTTTGAAAGATAATACCTTGCAGGGGTGTCCCAACTTAGCCCATCATAAGCTCTCACGGTCAACGAAGGATAAACCTTCTCCCGGAAAGACCAGATCAGTCTCGGAATCCCGGTTTACAAGACATTTCGACAATGGTAAAACAAGACCAACAAAGCCACCCGAATGTGCCGACAAATCCCGATAGGAGCTGCACATATCTCGTTCTCAGGGCACACCGGATAAGCGAAGCGTACAGGTACCAACATAACCCAAGTAGCCAAGGGACGGTCCCGCACGGTGCTCTAGTTTGGACCAGCACTCAGAGGAACACTGGCCCAGGGGTTAAAATAAGATGACCCTCGGGCTCGGGAAAACCCGGGGGAAAAGGCTTAGGTGGCAAATGGTAAAACCAAGGTTGAGCCTTCCTGGAGGAGTTTTATTCAAGGCAAACTGTCAAGGGGGTCCCATAAATCACCCACGTGTAAGGAACGCAAACTAAAGGAACACAATACCGGTATGACAGAAACTAGGGCGGCAAGAGTGGAACAAAACACCAGGCATAAGGCCGAGCCTTCCACCCTTTACCAAAATATATAGATGCATTAATTAAATAAGAGATATTGTGATATCCCAACATATCCATGTTCCGACATGGAACAAACTTCAACTTCACCTGCAACTAGCAACGCTATAAGAAGGGCTGAGCAAAAGCGGTAACTTAGCCAAACAACGGTTTGCTAGGAAAGGATGGTAGAGGCTGACATGGCAATATGGGAGGCATGATATAGCAAGTGATAGGTAACGCAGCATGGCAATAGAGCGATCAACTAGCAAAGCAAAGATAGAAGTGATTTCGAGGGGTGGTCATCTTGCCTACAAGGTTCTCAGAGTTGTCGAAAGCTTGATCCTCGTAAGCGTACTCAACAGGTTCCTCATTCACGAACTCGTCTCCCGGATCTACCCAAGACAAGAACACAAGCAACGGAATCACAATCAATCACGAGAAATGCACAAGCAACATGATGCAAAACATGAATGATATGCGAGATATGATATGCGATGCATATGCGTGCTCCGGAAGTAAAATGATGAACAAGGCAGTAACTTGGCAAACCAAGCATTCCACTGGAAATATGAGATGATTTCGGTCGAAATCGATATAAAGATCACCGGAAACGGATGCACGGTTTGCAAATGGCAAGCAAAACAAGAATGACACAAATCTGCGATTAACAGCATGATAGCACTTAAAATGCAACAAGCAACAATGCTACAGCACTCCAACATAGCAACAAAGCATATGGCAGTAATCTACAGGAGATGATCGACAAAATATGAACACTGAGCTACGGCTAGATCACAACATAACAAGCTCAAACAAGCATGGCAAAAGTGCAAAAGATAACAGGTTCACAGACTTGGTGAAATTACTGGACATGGCAGAAAACAGCATCAGGTAGCAATGTTCAGAGCACGAAATCAACATGCTACAGGAAATTAACATGGAAACACAAGGCATGACAGTATTCTACTAAATGCATATGACAAAAGTCCCTTACTGACCATAAGCCAAAAAGGACCAGAAGATATGATGGCAGAAATAATAATATGAGGGCATCTTAGTGAGCTTGATGCACTCATCACAAAGCAATGCATGACAAAACTAGCATACCTACAGCAAGATGGCATGTTTATGAAGCTATCGATGGCAAGAACAAAAGCATAGCATGTATGGATCAACTACAACAAGCTTGGCAAAATTGCATATCATGTTAAGGATCTGCCAGAAATATTTTATAGCAAAAGTAGAGTAAGATTGAGTCATTCTATGGCACTCCATAATTGCAAACAAGAAAGGAATGGATCAATTACAACAATATCTACAAAACATCCTTACTGAACATCTCCAAAATATGCATGGATCTCTCTGAAGCATCAAGTTTACATGGCAACAAGATATCAGCAGACAAAGACTTTGAGAAATTCACTAAATCCCTGAAACCAGAAACGTTACGGAGCCTAGTTTGCATGCTTGTGCTAGTCACCACAGAGATTACAAAAAATACATGGCATACACCACTGGAAAGATGGCATAGAATACAACAAAACACATGTAGAGCTCATGCCCATAAGATGTACAGATTAAATGATACAAAAATAACAAAACTCCAAGTTCTGATAAGAACCAGCAGATAACAGCAACTAGTACTCTTGCAACAGAGATTTGGACATCAATATGGCCTCTAATGAACATGGTGCAATTGAACAAAATGTAGACCATCATGAGACGAACAATTTGACATATTACACGCACGAAACGGAGCTATATGCAAAGAGTTATGCAATGTAGAACAGGAGCACTTAATGTAAAATACAACAAAGACTTGGCAATTTTCGGGGGGGGGGGGAAGGGGGGTTCGGGGTCAACCTCGTTGATTCAGATCCGATCGGGCTCTGCTCGAAGGAGCTCGGGTGCTCGCCGGCGAGGGCCCGAGTCGCGGGAGGAGGAGGCCGGCGGGCGACGGCGGAGGAAGGAGAAGAGGCCGGCGGGGAGGAGAAGGACGGCGGCGGACGCGGCGGAGAAGAGGGGCGGCGCCCGGGCGGCGGCGTGGCCGGACGGCGAGGTGCGGGGCGGTGGGTGCGGCGGTGGCACGGCGTGGAGGAGGGCGCGGGCGGCGTACGGGCCGGCGCGGCGGAGTGCAGCTGGGCGCGGCGGCGGGGAGGTGTCCGGCGCGGAGTGGACGCGTCCGGCCGCGGAGAGGAAATTTTTAGGGTTTCGTCTGCGATTTGTTTTTCGGGAGGGTCACATATAAATAGGTAGAGGGAGCTTGGAGGCTCCAAATGAGGTGCGGTTTTCACCCACACGATCGTGATCGAACGACCTAGAGCATGGAAGAGAGTTTGGTGGGTTTGGATGGTTTTGAGGGGGGTTTTTGCTGCACACACAAATGGACTTTGCGGATGCCCGGTTAACCGTTGGAGTACCAAACGACCTCCAAATGGAACGAAACTTGACCGGTGGACTCCCGGTGGTATACTAGGGGCACTTGACAAGCCTCGGTCCATTCCGAGAACGTTTGACACCCGCACACGAAAGACAACAAGAGGGGTGCGCCGGAGGAGATAGGAGCGCCGGATTGCAAAACGGACAACGGGAAAAATGCTCGGATGCATGAGACGAACACGTATGCAAATGCAATGCACATGATGACATGATATGAAATGCATGACATGAACAAAATGCAAAACGAAAGACAAAACCCGACCACGGAGGGAATATCATAGCACATAGCCGAAAACGGCAAGAGTCGGAGTTACAAATATGGAAAAATACATTCGGGGTGTTACACTTTTTACCCATGAGGGATTGACAACCCCTCTCTTACGTCGGGTTGCAAGTATTTGTTCTTTGTGTGCAGGAGCTGTTTACATGGTGTTGCGTGGTTCTCCTACTGGTTCGATAACCTTTGTCTCATCACTGAGGGAAATACCTTCCGTAGTTGTGCTGCATCAACCCTTCCTGTTTGGGGAAATACCGACGTAGTTCAAGCCGCATAAAAAGGAATTTCTGGCGCTGTTGCCGGGGAAACATCATCAATATCTACCAGGTTCCTAATCACAAATCTCATCTCCTTGAAATTTACATTATTTTCCATTTGCCTCTCGTTTTCCTCTCCCACACTTCACAAAAATTTGTCGTTCTATTCGCCCTCTTTTTTCGTTTGCCGTTTTCTCGTCAGATCTGTTTTTGAGTGCAATCTTGTTGCGTAGTCACAATGACTCAAGAGAATACCAAGTTGTGTGATTTCTCCAATACCAACAACAATGATTTTATTAGCACTCCGATTGCTCCTCCCGCTACTAGTGCGGACACTTGTGATATTAATGTCGTTTTGTTGAATCTTGTTATGAAAGATCAATTTTCTGGTACTCCTAATGAGGATGCCGCGTCCCATCTTAATACATTTGTGGAATTATGCGATATGCAAAAGAAAAAAGATGTGGACAATAATATTCTGAAGTTCAAATTATTTCAGTTTTCTTTGCGAGACCGTGCAAAAATTTGGTTTCTTCTCTGCCTCACAATAGTATCGATTCTTGGGATAAGTGCAAAGATGCTTTTATTACTAAGTATTTTTCGCCCATGAAAATTATTTCTGTTAGGACACAAATCATGAATTTTAAACAACTTGAGCATGAACATGTTGCGCAATCTTGGGAAAGAATGAAATTGATGCTTAGAAATTGTCCTACTCATGGTTTAAATCTTTGGATGATCATACAATTTTTTTTGCGGGGTTGAATTTTGTCTCTCG
This sequence comes from Triticum aestivum, assembly GCF_018294505.1. Classification (NCBI taxonomy): domain Eukaryota; kingdom Viridiplantae; phylum Streptophyta; class Magnoliopsida; order Poales; family Poaceae; genus Triticum; species Triticum aestivum. The sequence goes on from NC_057811.1 coordinate 51,955,125, forward strand.
AAATCTTTTAGATTCCGCCGCGGGTGGTACATTTATGGAAATTACTTTGGGTGAAGCCACCAAATTTCTTGATAATATTATGGAAAATTATTCACAATGGCATAGCAAAAGAGCTCCTACTAGTAAAAAAGTTAATTCGGTTGAAGAAATTTCTTCTTCGAGTGAAAAAGTTGATGCTCTTATGAAATTGGTTGCTAATAAAAGTGCCCCTACTGATTTTAATGATGTGCCTTTGTCTACTGATGACCCACAAGTATATGGGATCAATTGTAGCTCTTTTCGATAAGTAAGAGTGTCGAACCAAACGAGGAGCTGAAGGAAATGACAAGTGGTTTTCAGCAAGGTAATGTCTGCAAGTGCTGAAATTGTAAGTAGTAGAGTAGTTTGATAGCAAGATAATTTGTAACGAGCAAGTAACAATAATAGTAGCAAAAGTGCAGCTAGGTAGCCCAATCCTTTTGAGGCAAAGGACAGACCAAAACGGTCTCTTATGATAAGCAAAGCATTCTTGAGGGTACACGGGAATTTCATCTAGTCACTTTGACCATGTTGGTTCGATTTGTGTTCGCTACTTTGATAATTTGATATGTGGGTGGACCGGTGCTTAGGTGATGTTCTTACTTGAACAAACCTCCTACTTATGATTAACCCTCCTGCAAGCATCTGCAACTATGAGAAAAGTATTAAGAATAAATTCTAACCATAGCATTAAACTATTGGATCCAATCGGTCTCTTACGGAATAGCGCATAAACTGGGGTTTAAGCTTCTATCACTCTCGCAACCCACCATCTAATTGCTACTCCACAATGCATTCCCTTAGGCCCAAATATGGTGAAGTGTCATGTAGTCGATGTTCACATGACACCACTAAGGGAATCACAACATACATACTATCAAAATATCGAACACATATCAAGTTCACATGATTACTTGCAACATGATTTCTCCCGTGACCTCAAGAACAAAAGTAACTACTCACAAATGATAATCATGCTCAAGATCAGAGGGGTATTAAATAGCATATTGGATCTGAACATATAATCTTCCACCAAATAAACCATATAGTAATCAACTACAAGATGTAATCAACACTACTAGTCACCCACAAGCACCAATCTATAGTTCCGTTAACAAGATTGAACACAAGAGATGAACTAGGGTTTGAGATGAGATGGTGTTGTTGAAGATGTTGATGGGGATTGCGCCCCCCCCCCCAAGATGGGTGATTTGTTCGTGATGATGATAACGATGATTCCCCCCTCCGGGAGGGAAGTTCCCCCGGCTGAATCGCTCAGCTGGAGGGCAAAAGTGCTCCTGCCCAAGTTCCTCCTCGAGACGGTGGCGCTCCGTCCCAAAAGTCATCTCCTTCTTTTTTCTATGTCAAAATGACCTATATACCAGAAGATGGGCACCAGAGGTGGGCCTGGGTGAGCATAACCCACCAGGGCACGTCTAGGCTCCCTGGCGCACTTGGGCTCCCTAGCGCGCCCAGGTGGGTTGTGCCCACCTGTTGGGCCTCCTCTGGTACTTATTTTCTCCAATATTCATCATATATTCCATAAAAATTCTCCGTGAAGTTTCAGCCTGTTTGGAGTTGTGCAGAATAGGTAGCCTGATGTAGCTTTTCCAGGTCCAGATTTCCATCTGCCGGAATTCTCCCTCTTTGTGTGTACCTTGCAAATTATGAGATAAAAGGCATATAATTACTCCAAAAAGCATTATAATGCATAAAAACATCATAAATAACCATAGGAAAACATGATGCAAAATGGACGTATCAACTCCCCCAAGCATACACCTCGCTTGTCCTCAAGCGAAAACCGAAATCGAAAAACATGTCCACATGCTTAGAGAGAGAGGTGTCGATAAAAACAAAATATGGACATAGAAGCATCATGTTCATGATTAGAACAGCAACAAACTTAAACATAAGACTCTTATCATAGAACTTTTATCATAGACTTCTCATGAATAAGTGACAATTCATCACACTATTGAAGTATAAAGCAAAAACTCTATTAGAAACCAACAAACTGTGTTTTCAGTCAACTTAGCAACTACAATTCATCACCTTTTCAGGAAGGGTCACGTATCGGAGCCCTTAGGCAGGTCCACATACTCAACCATCATATAGTCTTCTATGATTGCTAACACTCACCGCATACACATGAGCAAAACATTTCAACCAGACACATAGAAAGATAGGGGCTTATAGTTTCTCCTCCCAATGTATTCACCTCAAGGGTGATGTCAACAATAATAACTCATGCTATCTATATTCAATTGGACATATGTGCCTAGATCCTTCCTCACCACATGATGCTTGCCAAAGGAGCAAATAAAGAAGGAATAGAGAGAAAACTTTGACTCTTTGCATAAAAGTAAATACATAAAAGTAAAGATATGCCCTTTGCAGAGGGAAGCAGAGGTTGCCATGCGCTTATTTGTTTGTATGCTCAACCCCTTAGTGCAAAAGAAAGTCACATTGCATTGCCCCTTGTGATGGAATCCTTTATTATGCAGTCCGTCGCTTTTATTCTTCACCATCACAAGTTTGTCAACGCTCAATTTCCCTTACACTAAATGATCTCACACATTTAGAAGCAATTTTTATTTCCTTATTGCACCAATGAAAACTTACTTGAGGGATCTTGCTCAATCCCTAGGTAGGTATGGTTGACACTTGAAAATAAGATTTGGGTTTAAGGGTTTTTGGATGCACAAGTAATATCTCTACTTAGTGCGGAATTTTTGGCTAGCAAAGATAGGAGCAAGCACCACATGTTAAAGGATCTATGACAATATGACTTCTATGTGAATATAAACAAACATAAATCATTAGGTTGTCTTCCTTTTCCAACGTCAACAATTTTGGCATATAATATTTTGATGGGGGCTCACAATCACAAAATATTTCTAGGATAGTATATCTATATGTGAAACTTTTCTTCCCTTATTAATTCTTTCATGAGTTGCATCATTGACCAGTGCTATGCTTGTCAATATCTAATAAAATTTTCTACTTATACTTTTCCTTATGTGGTGTCATCACCTACCATAAGATTAGCATATGACCTTTTTCATTTATTTCCTTTCTTATTATTTATTTCCTTTCTTTTTATTGCAACTTGAAAGTGAAGAAAGCAAAAACTCAAACTAAATTTTATTATATATCTCACACACGATTACAAGGATAGATCACTAAGCAAACTCTCAAAAAGAAAGGATCGAACTAAACTTTTATTCAACTAAGCAAAATATAACTATGGATCGAACTAAGATAAGTAAAGGCAAAAGATAGTGGGGATGATAGATACCGGGGCACCTCCCCCAAGCTTGGTGGAAGCCAAGAGGAGTGCCCATACCCGATACTCAATTTCTTTTGGTGATGAAGAAGAAGGTGGTGGTGATGAAGAAGATATCTTGTCCTCGGGTTTCCATGGCAGAGGTCCACCATCATAAGAGGAAGAGTGAGTCTCCCGGGTCCTACAACCGGTAGCCAAACTCATACCTTTTAACCTTGCCTCATATTCAAAGACTTGGTTTTGGAGATCGTAAATCTGGCTTTGGAGGAAGTTGATTTGCTCATTGAGGGTGAAGATGATGTCCTTCATGGGCTTTCCATCCACCTTGAGATCACGGGAAAGGTCTGTGATCATGAGGTGATTGGCATTGAGTCCACGTTCCACCATCCCCTTGCAGCGGAAGACATCTTGTTCCATAGCTTCAAGCCTAGCCTCCATGGTTCCTGTCCCCTTGGGACATGGCACGTCGCGGAGGTGAAGCACCCCCTCATGCATCTGGATGACCTGAGGGTGCTGCACCACCTCCCGCAAATATGGTTTGATGACGTTCTTGAAGAAGTTGTCCTTGGAGGAGCTTGAAGAGGCCATACTAGATGGGATCTGACAGAAAACAACAAGGTAAAGAAAACAGAGGATTTCTCCGCGATACGGTGGTCAACAAGTTAGGGGGGTATATAAAGATTTTTATCTTCGGAAGCAAGGAAACTGTAGAAAAACGGAGTCCGAAAGGTACCCTAGGTGGGCACAACCCACCTGGGCGCGCCTGGCAAGCCAACCGCGCCCTAGTGTCTTGGGCCCACCAGGGTACGCTTCCTGGAAGTTTCTTATTTTCCTAATTTTCTAAATATTCCAAAACAGACAAAAATATTTTTGCGGATTTTTCGGAGTCCATTTACTTACCGTATCATGTACCTCCTTATTTTCATGATTCTGGAGTGTTTCGGAAGGACTCTTTATGTGTTCTTCCGGTGTCAAAGTTTGGATAATATTACTTTCAACATTAATAGGCGTACCTGAGATATAATGTTTTAGTCGTTGCCCGTTAACAACTTTCGGGTCAGTACCTTCGGCATTATTTATTTTGATGGCTCCAGACCGATAAACCTCCTCGATAACATAGGGTCCTTCCCATTTTGAGAGGAGTTTTCCTGCAAAGAATCTGAAATGAGAGTTGTACAAAAGAACATATTCTCCGACTTTAAACTCATGCTTTTGGATTCTCTTATCGTGCCATCTTTTGACCTTTTCTTTAAACAACTTGGCATTTTCATAAGCTTGGGTTCTCCATTCATCTAATGAGCTAATATCAAATAACCTCTGTCGGGGGAAATGACACCTATGGAAGCACTGGGATCCCTTCTACGGTTGGCGGGCGTGGGGTTGTGCAAAGAGCGGGTCTGGTAGCCAGCACAAAGATTGTTTACCCAGGTTCGGGCCGCAAAGATGCGTAATACCCTAGTCCTGCTTTGGTGTATATTTGAGTGTTCTTGAGCTTTCAAACTAGCTGTGGTGCGTGCCTTGTTCCAAAGATCTGAATCCTTCTCCAATATGCCTCGGGCCTCCTTTTATAGTTGAAGGGGCCTGCCGCAGTGGCACACAGGAGGTGGAAAGGTATACAGTGGTTAAGCTTATCGCCTATCATTACGGGACAAGGCGCACTAAATGCGCCCCTTAGGTGTCCCGTTGCTTTATTGGGGACGGCGACGAGGCCCGTCCCGTCCGTCGCCGCTCCACCTCGCTCCGACACGCGCCCAGGCCAACGAGGCATGCAACGCCACGCAAGCTGGCAGGCTGCTGAGATGGCGCGGTGGTAGGATATTCACAAAGATCTGCATGCCACCACACAGATGCTTGCTGAGTTGGCCTGGAGGCCGCACGTTGCCACGCAGGTGCCTGCCCAGTTGGTTGGGCTGTCAGCTGCATGGGAACGGCGGTGGAGTCTTGGCAGACGTGGGCCTAGCTGTGGCCCCGCGAGTGTCCTCGACAAGGGTCTTGCCGGGGCCCTGGCAAGGCTCTTGCCGTGGTATCGCGGTCATCCCCGGCAAGGATCTTGCCGGGGGTCTCGTGGATTTCCTCGGCCAGGATCTTGCCGAGGATAGTCGTCTTCTGGTCCTCATCTGATCTCGTGTGTTTATGCTCTTGACAAAGATCTGCATGCCACCATGGAGGTGCCTCCCGAGCCTTGGTTCCAATGTGGTTGATGGTGTTGGAACCCTTGGGCTCAAGGGTGGCGCGCTCTGCTGGCGTTGGGCAAGTTGCCCCAGCAAGGTTCTTGCCGGGGCTCCGGAGGCCGCCCCGGCAAGGGTCTTGCCAGGGGAGTCCAGCTTGCCCTTTTTCTCTTTGTGTATTTGGTCTTGGCGTCGCTCTGCTTGTCTTGTGCCCCTGGTTCCTCCCTTTGCCCCGCTAAGTGTGGTCGTAGGCGCGGCTCTGACTGCCCGTGCACAAGTAGAGGGGTCAAAAGGAGAGCCCCTACTTTTGTACAGCGACAGGAGCCCCCGGGCCTGGGTCACACATAAGCGCAACGCGTTGTTGGGCTAGGCCAAGAATGGTGCGCGGGCAGGCGGGGCGGATTTTTACCGTAGTAACTCCTTCGCTCGCTGCGCTTCCCCACGACCGACGTTGAATGCGTGACATGGAGGGCCGTGCGTGACGTGGGGATCGTGCGTGGGGCGGCCGCTGCCCTCATGCGTCACATCGTGGTAAATGGTAACGAAGCGGCCCGCACCTTCCCCATAAAAAAGGAGAAACTACGGGCGCGACGCCCATTTACCCCTTGTGCTCTCTCCAATCTCGGAACCACCGTCCCTCCCTTCTTCCTTCTCAAGCTCCTGCTTTCGCTCGCCGCCGCCGCGCCTTTGCTATCCCTCATCCTTCGTCTCCCTCAACCGCCATGGCACCCAAAACCAGCAAAAGCAAGGGAGTCGTCAAGGACGTCGAGGGGAAGGAGGCGCCAGAGAGCGAGTTGGCGGCGCGGCGGATGCAGTTCGCCTACTTCCCTTCGATGGTCGATGCAGTCCACCTCCGGGACTACTTCAAGCCCCTGTGGGCGTGCAAGACGAAGGGGCACCCTGCCACGCGCATCATCCCCGCCGGTTTTGCCGAGGCCGGCCCGAATCGGTACCCATTCTTCGTTGATTACTTTTCCTGTGGGCTCTGCACCCTTTCTCCGATTTCTTCAATGACGTCATGCACACCTACGGCTTCCACCTTCTGGATTTCACTCCAAATGCCGTGGCGTGCATGGCCATTTTTGCCCATCTCTGTGAGGGCTTCGCCGGAGTGCATCCCAGCACGGCACTTTTCCGCCACTACTTCTATCCTCCTATCCAAAAGGGAGGTGCCATCTCCGGTTGTGTCGCCTGGATCCCAAGGAGCCAGGAGAAGGGGATATATCTGGAGGGCGCTCAGAAGGAGAGGTGGGAGGAGTGGCGGGGCCGGTGGTGCTGGATTGAGGAAGAGGACCCGCAGGAATTTCGCCAGGTTCGCCAGGCGCCGCCGGTTCACAGAGACGATTGGAGCAATGTCGACGCCGATGATGAGAAGTTCACGGTCGCCACCACTAGGATTCATCGCCTTACCATGGCCTGGCTCACCCTTGAGAAGTTCACGCAAGCTGGCAGGCTGCTGAGATGGCGCGGTGGTAGGATCTTCACGAAGATCTGCATGCCACCACGCAGATGCTTGCTGAGTTGGCCTGGAGGCCGCACGTTGCCACGCAGGTGCCTGCCCAGCTTGTTGGGCTGGCAGGTGCATGGGAACGGCGGTGGAGTCTTGGCAGACGTGGGCCTAGCTGTGGCCCCGCGAGTGTCCTCGGCAAGGGTCTTGCCGGGGCCCCGCCAAGGGTCTTGCCGTGGTATCGCGGTCGTCCCCGGCAAGGATCTTGCCGAGGGTCTCGTGGATTTCCTCGGCCAGGATCTTGCCGAGGATCGTCGTCTTCTGGTCCTCATCTGATCTCGTGTGTTTATGATCTTGACAAAGATCTGCATGCCACCATGGAGGTGCCTCCCGAGCCTTGGTTCCAATGTGGTTGATGGTGTTGGAACCCTTGGGCTCAAGGGTGGCACGCTCTGCTGGCGTTGGGCAAGTTGCCCCGGCAAGGTTCTTGCCGGGGGAGTCCACCTTGCCCTTTTGCTCTTTGTGTATTTGGTCTTGGCGTCGCTCTGCCTGTCTTGTTCCCCTGGTTCCTCCCTTTGCCCTGCTAAGTGTGGCCGCAGGCGCGACTCTGACTGCCCGTGCACAAGTGAGGGGTCAAAAGGAGAGCCCCTACTTTTGTACACCGACAACCTCTGTTCACCAGAAAGTTTTAAATCATAGTTGAGTTCTTTGATTGACCAATATGCTTTATGTTCTAACTCTAGAGGCAAATGACAAGCTTTTCCATAAACCATTTTATAAGGAGACATACCCATAGGATTTTATATGCTGTTCTATAAGCCCAACAAGTGCATCATCTAATTTCTTAGACCAATTTTCCGGGACCTATTGACAGTCTTTTGCAATATTAATTTTATTTCTCTATTGCTAAGTTCAACTTGACCACTAGACCGAGGATGATAAGGTGATGCAATTCTATGGTTAACATCCTACTTGGCAAGCATTTTACAGAAGGCACCATGAATAAAGTGTGAACCACCATCAGTCATTAAATATCTAGGGACTCCAAACCTTGGGAAAATAACTTACTTAAGCATTTTAATAGAGGTGCTGTGATCAACACTATTGGTTGGAATAGCTTCCACCCATTTAGTAACATAATCATGACTGCAGGATGCCGCTAACGCGACACTACGATCAGAGACCCTTTGACGAAACTGTGTGCGATGCATTAATCGCAAACGGTGATGTAAAAAATAGTCAAAAACGATGCAAAATGTTTGTGATGAATGATACATCAAACACGGTTCATATTTTAGTTGCGTGTGCGATGAATGGCATACGGTTGATCTGTACAAACAGGTTGTGATGAGACAGAACAATAGAAATGGGCAGCCAGATCAAGGTGTGTGCGATATACGGAAGACATTTCACTCCGAAGAACCGTTTGCGATGATTGAGGTGAACGCAAACGATTCGGTGTAACACGATGTGTGTGATACCCGGCAAACAGGTCGGTAATCAAAATTGTGTGCGACCATATAGACAGCCCATACAGTATTTTTTTGTGAATTCTGTGCTTGTCATTGCACACAGTTCAACAAACCAACCTGTGGGCGATAATGTAGAAGATCTCTGTCGAATACATATTACTAACCGTCTGCAGTGAGATTGACAGGATAAACAAAGACTGCTTAATTTAGTCCTTCTTCATCTTGTTGTTGTTGTTGGATGGCCCCGTGACATCGTCTTGGCAAGGACGCTTCTTGCCGCTGACCGTTGGCTTTTCATCGCCGCCGCCGTCGTCATCGTCGTTGCTGTCATCGTTGTCCTCCTCCTCGTTCGACCATTCCTCCTCCTCATCATGGTCATCCTATTCTTCGTCCTCTGACGGCTCCTCGTCTGTCTGGTTGTCGTCTGACGACTCCAGAGGCAGCGTCCCTTCCATGAAACGGATATAATCGAGGTCCGGCCTCGACACCGGGCTCATGGAAGACGAGCGGGATGATTCCGATGTTGACCTATCATCGGGCGCCAGACTGCTGGTCGAACTATCATCCTCGCTGTCGCTTGACATGGCTGTAGAGTGTGTGTTAGTATGTAGCGCGGCTTGCCGGGGACGATGAAGATGGTGGACACTTAAGCGGGGTATGCAGAGAAGAGGAACTGCCAATTGAACCGGGTTTTTTTGCACGCGGGGGGGGGGGGGGGGGAATTGAAGCTGGGGTTGACGTATTATCTAACCGGTGATAAAATCAACCGCAATTATTTGTACCCAGTGATGTCGCTTGAAGCTACGTCGGTATTTCCCCAAAGAGGAAGGGATGATGCAGCACAGCGGTGGTAGGTATTTCCCTCAGATATGAAACCAAGGTTATAGAACCAGTATGAGAACCAAGCAACACAACGTAAATATCCCCTGCACACAAATACAAATCCTCGCAACCCGACATGTTAAAGGGGTTGTCAATCCCTTCCGGGGTACGGCGCCTCAAGATAGGCAAACAGATGGGAGATAAATTGTAGTAGATGGATAGATCGAACGCCCAATAAAATAAATATAAATAAAACGCAGCAAGGTATTTTTGTATTTTTGGTTTCGTAGATCTGAAAATAAATGCAAGGACAAATTAGATCGCAAAGGAAAATATATGAGAAATAAGACCCGAGGGACGTAGGTTTCACTAGTGGCTTCTCTCTAGAAAAATAGCAAAAGGTGGGTGAACAAATTACTGTTGGGAAATTGATAAAACTTCAAATACTCATGATGATATCCAGGCAATGATCATTATATAGGCATCACTTCCAAGATTAGTAGACCGACTCCTGCCTGCATCTACTACTATTACTCCACACATCGACCGCTATCCAGCATGCATCTAGTGTATTAAGTTCATGGAAAAATGGAGTAATGCAATAAGAACGATGACATGATGTAGACAAGATCTATCTATGTAGAGATAGACCCCATCGTTTTATCCTTAGTAGCAACGATACATACGTCTTGGTTCGCTTTCTGTCACTGGGATCAAGCACCGTAAGATCGAACCCACTACCGGGCACCTCTTCCCATTGCAAGATAAATAGATCAAGTTGGCCAAACAAAACCCAAATATTGGAGAAGAAATACGAGGATACAAGCAATCATGCATATAAGAGATCAAAGAAACTCATATAACTTTCATGGATATAAAAAGATATAACTGATCCTAAACTCGAAGTTCATCAGATTCCAACAAACACACCGCAAAAGAGTTACATCAAATGGATCTCCAAGTGACCATTGTATTGTGAATTCAGCGAGAGAGAGAAAGCCATCTAGCTACTAACTACGGACCCGAAGGTCGACAAAGAACTACTCACGCATCATCGGAGAGACACCAATGGCAGTGGTGAACCCCATCCGAGATGGTGTCTAGATTGGATCTGGTGGTTCTGGACTCTGCGACGGCTGGATGAATATTTCGTCGACTCCCCTAGGGTTTCTGGAATATTGGGGTATTTATAGAGCAAAGAGGCGGTCCGGGGGGCACCCGAGGTGGGCACAACCCACCAGGGCGCGCCTGGAGGCCCAGGCGCGCCCTGGTGGGTTGTGCCTCCCTCGGGGCACCCCCGCAGGCGCAGCCAGGGCCCAATGTGTTCCTTCTGGCCCATAAAAAATCATCGTGGAGTTTCGTGGCATTTGGACTCCGTCTGGTATTGATTTTTTGCGATGTAAAAAACATGGAAAAATCAGCAACTGGCACTTGGCACTATGTCAATAGGTTAGTACCAAAAAATGATATAAAATGACTATAAAATGATTATAAAACATCCAAGATTGATAATATAACATCATGGAACAATAAAAAATTATAGATACGTTGGAGACGTATCAGCATCCCCAAGCTTAACTCCTACTCGTCCTCGAGTAGGTAAGTGATAAAAACAGATTTTTTTATGTGGAATGCTGCCTATCATGTCATATCATATTTCTTTTCTTTATAGCATGGGCATTTGGACTTTTTATGTAATTCAAAGGAATAGTCTAGTTTTGACATAATAATTTAGATACTCAAGCATATCAACAAGTAACCATGTCTTTCAAAATATCAATGCTAAAATAAGTTATCCCTAGCACATCATGCTCAAACATTGATCCATTCATGAAACACACTCGAATATTAGCTACACCCAATACTTAAGTACGATCATATTGCCTCCTAGTTGGTGCTTTTTATGAGAGAAGATGGAGACTCAAATTCACAATAAAAATTGCATAAAGTAAAAGAAAAGTCCTTCGCAGAGCGGAGTAGGGATTTGTAGAGGTGCTAGAGCTCAAAGCGAAAAAATTAGAGATAAAAACATTTTGGGAGGTGTATCCATCCCACCAACGAAAATGACTTAGAGTTCCCAACACTTTCCATTCTAGATATGCCATAGGCGGTTCCCAAACAAAAAATGAAGTTTATTCCTTTTTCCACCATACTTTCACTTTCCATGGCTAGCCGTATGAATGGTTGCCCTCCATACCAACACTTTCCAAGGAATTTATTATTTGACAACATAAAGTAAATTCATTTTTGCATTTCGGGACTGGGCATCCCTAAGACCTTTGCCTTACTCTCGTGCAATGACAAGTGAATAACACTCATCGTGAGAATATCACATTCAGCATGGAAAATATTGGCCACCCATCACCGCTCCGCGAGCGAAACAAACACACAGAAGAGAAGTTTATTTTGAAAATTTGCTTAGAACGAGAAAAGAATACCACATATAGGTAGATATAGTGGACTCATGTGGCAAAACTGGTTTAAAGGATTTTGGATGCACAAGTAGAGATCATACTTGGTGCAAAGTGAAGGCTTAGCAAAAGATTGGGAAGCGACCAACCAAGAAACAGATAATCTCATAAGCAAGCATTAAGCATAACTAACACCGAATAATGCACCACAAGTAGGATATAATTTTCATTGCATGACTATTGACTTTCGTACTTGCATAGGGAATCACAAACCTTAACACCAATATTCTTACTAAAGCATAATTACTCATCAACATAACTCTCATATCACATCATCATATCTCATAACTATTACTAAGAATCAAGTTTATTTTGTCCAATGATCTTCATGAAAGTTTTTATTATATCCTTCTTGGATATCTATCCCTTTGGGACTAATTTTCATGTGTTGCTTTTCATAAGCTCAAACAAATATAAGTGAAGATCATGAGCATAATTTTTCTTCTTTCTCTCAAAATAATTTAAGTGAAGCAAGAGAGAATTTCTTGAAATTTTTTACTAACTCTCAAATAAATCTAAGTGAAGCAAGAGAGCATTTCTTCAAAAATACTAAGCACACCATGATCAAAAAGATATAAGTGAAGCACTAGAGCAAGTCCATTGCTCATAAAAATTTAAGTGAAGCATATAGAGCAATTCTAGCAAGTCATGACATAATTCTGGATCTCTCAAATAGGTGAGTCCAGCAATTATTGATGACTTAAAACACAAAATATAACAAGCAAAGACTCATATCATACAAGACTCTCCAAGCAAAACACATATCATGTGACGAATAAAAATATAGTTTCAAGTAAAATACCGATAGTTCTTGGAAGAAAGCGGGGATGCCACTCGGGGGCATCCCCAAGCTTAGTTGGTTGCTCATTTTTGGATAATAGCTTGGGATGCTGGGGCCTCCCCAAGCTTAGTTGGTTGCTCATTTTTGGATAATAGCTTGGGATGCTTGGGCCTCCCCAAGCATAGGCTCTTCTATCCTTCCTTCATCCATCGTACGATAACCCAAAACTTGAAAACTTCAATCACACAAAACTCGACAAAACCTTCGTGAGACCCGTTAGTGGAAGAAAAATAAATCACTACTATCAGTACTGTATCAAACCAATTCTTGTACTATATCTACTGTATTCCAACTTTTCTATGGCAAAAACTCTTCAAAGAAAACCATAGTGCCATCAAAATAAGCACACAACACAAAGAAAACAGAATTTGTCAAAACACAACAGTCTGTAGCAATCTGATTTGTTGGAATACTTCTGAACTCCAAAAATTCTGAAAAACTAGGACGACCTGAGTAATTTGTATATTAATCTTGTGCAAAAAGAACTGGCATTTTATCACGTTCTGGTGATTTTTAACAATTATTTTTGTGAGCACAAAGTTTCTGTCTTTTTCAGCAAGATCAAACAACTATCACCCAAGAAGATCCTATTGGTTCTACTTGGCACAAACACTAATTAAAACATGAAAAACACAATCATAACAGTAACATAGTTGTGCTAACACTCAAGAACAGATAGCAAAAAGCAAAAACAAAATTTATTCATTGGGTTGCCTCCCAACAAGCGCTATAGTTTTACGCCCTTAGCTAGGCATAAAGCAAGGATCTAAGTTTTGTCTTCCGAAGTTTTGGCAACTTTTGTAAGGGTTTTCACAAACCCGGGAGGCTCTTTACGCTTCCCTAAATTCTCCGGAAAAGGAACCATGTTAAGATCCAAAATATCCAATCACTTGTTGCAAAGAGTAATCAGAGTATTCATGCGATTGATACTACCATTGAGGTGTTTGTGGGGTTCATTATATTTCTGTATTTCAACCAATGTTTATGCAAATCACCAAGTTTGTCCAACATTTGAGCTCCCTCGGGGGTAAAAGGAAACCCCTTCTTTTGAGGTGGAATTCCCAAAATTCCCTCTAAGATTTCATAGGCAGCATTGGCATCAAGTTCAATAAAATTTCCTTTAGTGGCAAAATCGAGAAGTTGTCTATGATGCAAAGCCAATCCTATGTAAAAATTACAAAGCAAAACCTTGGCGTCCCCCTTTAAGTTGGAAATACGATACGATTCCATAAGCCTATACCAGGCATCTTTCAAATTTTCTCCTTGTCTTTGCTTGAACTACAAGACTTCAAAATCTGGTGACAAAGGAGGAGTAGGGACGCTAGCCATCGAGACTAGAAAGCAAGAGAATGGCAAACGGAAAAAGAGAGGCGACTAAAATAGCAAATTTTTCTGAAGTGGGGGAGAGGAAAATGGCAAATAATGTAAATTACAAGGAGATGATATTTGTGATTAGGAACCTGGTATATGTTGAAGATCCTCCCCGGCAATGGCGCCAGAAATTCCATTTGATGTCGCTTGAAGCTACACCGGTATTTCCCCCAAAGAGGAAGGGATGATGCAGCACAGCGGCGGTAGGTGTTTCCCTCAGATATGAAACCAAGGTTATCGAACTAGTAGGAGAACCAAGAAACACAACATAAACAACCTCTGCACACAAATAACAAATCCTCGCAACCCGACGTGTTAAAGGGGTTGTCAATCCCTTCCTGGGTATGGCGCCTCAAGATAGGCAAACGGATGTGAGATTAATTGTAGTAGATTAATAGATCGAATGCCAAATAAAATAAATATAAATATAACGCAGCAAGGTACTTTTGTATTTTTGGTTTAGTAGATCGGAAAATAAATGCAAGGAAAAAGTAGATCGCAAAGGCAAATATATGAGAAATAAGACTCAGGGGCCGTAGGATTCACTAGTGGCTTCTCTCTAGAAAAATAGCAAATGGTGGGTGAACAAATTACGGTTGGGCAATTGATAGAACTTCAAATACTCATGACGATATCTAGGCAATGATCATTATACTGGCATCATGTCCAAGATTAGTAGACCGACTCCTGCCTGCATCTCCTACTATTACTACACACATCGACCGCTATCCAGCACGCATCTAGTGTATTAAGTTCATGGAAAAACAGAGTAATGCAATAAGAACGATGACATGATGTAGACAAGACATCTATGTAGAGATAGAGCCCATCATTTTATCCTTAGTAGCAACGATACATACGTGTTGGTTCCCTTTCTGTCACTGGGATCAAGCACCGTAAGATCGAATCCCCTACCAAGCACCTCTTCCCATTGCAAGATAAATAGATCAAGTTGGCCAAACAAAACCAAAATATCGGAGAAGAAATACGAGGCTACAAGCAATCATGCATATAAGAGATCAAAGAAACTCAAATAACTTTCATGGATATAAAAAGATATAACTTATCATAAACTCGAAGTTCATCAGATCCCAACAAATACACCGCAAAAGATTTACATCATATGGATCTCCAAGAGACCATTGTATTGAGAATTCAGTGTGAGAGAGAAAGCCATCTAGCTACTAACTACGGACCCGAAGGTCTACAAAGAACTACTCACGCATCATCGGAGAGGGACCAATGCAGGTGGTGAACCCCATCCGAGATGGTGTCTAGATTGGATCTGGTGGTTATGGACTCTGCGGCGTCTGGATGAATATTTCGTCAACTCCCCTAGGGTTTCTGGAATATTGGGGCATTTATAGAGCAAAGAGGCGGTCCGGGGGCACCCGAGGTGGGCACAAACCACCAAGGCGCACCTGGGCCTCCTGACGCGCCCTGGTGGGTTGTGCCTCCCTTGGGGCACCCCCAGGTGCAGCCAGGGCCCAATGTGTTCCTTCTGGCCCATAAAACATCATCATGGAGTTTCATGGCATTGGACTCAGTCTGGTATTGATTTTCTGTGATGTAGAAAACATGGAAAAAACAGCAACTGGCACTTGGCACTATGTCAATAGGTTAGTACCAAAAAATGATATAAAATGACTATAAAATGATTATAAAACATCCAAGATTGATAATATAACAGCATGGAACAATAAAAATTATAGATACGTTGGAGACGTATCACCCAGTCGCTCCAAATTCCCGGGGTTGCACAGGTACCACTATTTGGGTGGTTTCCTTTTTCAGGACAAAAACAAGGAACGAGTTTTGGGATTATGCACCGATACCGGTACGAACAGAGTAGGAAAGTTGGCAAGCAATACAATGGGCTCTTCTTATTGATAAAGCCAGTAATAATCAAACTAGAAAGGAAAAGAAAAAAGACAAAGAAAAATATCTGCACGAATCTTCGCGTAACATCAATGGCATAGGACCTAGATGTGCATTACTTAGAGCACATCTAGATGTGCTTTAGCAATACTGTCAAACAAAACCCCTAATCATCATTGCAAACAGTGCATAGAACATGGCTAATGCGACAACCACAGCTACACATGCTAGTTCCTTCCTGTCTCTTGCTTTTCATCTGTTGCCTGTGATTGATTCTTTCTTGCTTCATCGTACTGATTGTACATTCCAGATCAGCTACTTCCTTCTTCAGCTTTATGTTATCTTCTGCGAGCTTGGTGATAACACTCCGAGCCCTGCCATGCCATTCTTCATCCAGCCAGTTAAAAAAGGCACAAGCCACATATCCCTGCCAATGTTAAATAGTATTCAGGATGAGCGGTGGCATTAACTGAAGTAAAATGATGAACTTAATTAGCACTAACCTCTAAGGGGCAACTGAGAAACCGCCTGCCAATGTCGAATCCCTCTGTGCATACACGTCGAGCGGGAGTGTGCCCGTGCACACAACTCAAATTTTGGTACTTCTCGGTGGCGCAAAACTCAGAGTCGAACTCGTGTTGCGGGAGTCTAGAGTC
The DNA here is from genome assembly GCF_018294505.1 of Triticum aestivum. Taxonomy (NCBI): domain Eukaryota; kingdom Viridiplantae; phylum Streptophyta; class Magnoliopsida; order Poales; family Poaceae; genus Triticum; species Triticum aestivum. Next base: position 51,971,558 of record NC_057811.1, read on the forward strand.
ATGCTCCGGATCCGGCAGCAGATCGCTTTCCTAGGGGGGGGGGTCATTCAGGACGGATTCAACAAGGAGCTATACTTTGGACATGCTAAAAAAGATCGGGATAGATTGGAACGTGACAGGACGATTCGGATCTGTAGTACACCTGCCTTCTGATGACCTTAGGCAAGTTCTCAGCGGCGACCGCCGTCGTGGCGGCGATACGAGCAGGAGCAGCCGCACCAAAACCATCAGCACCCTCGTCCGCATTCCCCCAATGTCAGCGCCACGCGAGGGAATTTGGAGGCTATGTAGGGATTTGGGGGAAATGGGGAAACTGTGGAGATAAGCTAATGGTCGGGAACTACTTATGGCATATGTTGTAACATCCCAAAATTCTAAATTTTGGAATCTTATATTAAATAAATAGTTTATGATTGTTTGTTTGATTGTTGTGTGATTGATTCTGTGAAATTGAGTGGAATTTGAAACTTTGTGAAAGGTGAATGAGAGGGAATGAAATGACTTTCCCAAATTTTCATCCTTGCATTTTGATCTTCATGAATTCAAATTCATTTCATCACAAAAACCCTAGAGTGAGGATATGACTTCTTCCATTTAAAGAAATGAAAAGGGATTTGAAATGATTTGAAATCCATCTGAAAACATTTCAAATTCAGAAACTTTAAGCAACTCAATGATTTTCATGAGAGAAGATAAAATGACTTCTTCAAATTATATGAAATATGAGTTGGAAGTTGAAAGTAATAAAATTAAAAGTCCCTTTGAAGGTATTTTGAAAACCCCTTACATTTGGAGTTATTTGGCTTCTATTCAAATTATTTTTCTCCTAAAACTAAATAAATGGTGATAAGGGTAAAGTGAATCCCTTCGATAGAAAATTAGGAGAAAATAAATTTGGAATCATTTTGGTGATTTAAAAATGTTTTATTGGGTTTTTTGGCAATATTAACACTGTTTGCCTTATTTGAATTTTTGATTTTATTTGGAGTTGAAAAATAGTTCATGTTGTAGCATTTCTTATTATGATAATTTTGATATATATATATATATATATATATGTGTCCTATATAAAGTTATATTTTATTTTCTCTTTATTTATTTTTTCCTCTGTAGAAATTAAAAAAAACCAACATGCCAGCCAGTCTAGGCGGCCCAGCCAGCCGACCGCACCGCAGCGTGCCCCAGCACGCCCGCGCCCGAGACCGCCACAGATCGGCCGCCCGATCGCTCTCCCTTACTCTCGATCTTCCTCTTCCTCATTGACCCATCGGCCCCACCCTATCCCTAACCCCTCGCCCATGACACCGCGCCAGAGCGCGTTCGACGCCGTCGCCGTGTCCGAATTCCACGTGATCACGATCCCGAGTCGCCCCCTTCTCCATGAAGGTTCCCTATAAAAGGCCAAGCCCCTCCTCTCTCGCACCCCCTAAAACCCTGCACCAAAAACCCACCGCAGCTCGCGCCCTTGCCGTCCCGATCTCGCTGCTGCGGCCGCAGTTCGCCGCCTGCTCCGACGCCGGTGAGCACCCCCTCGACCCCTATTTCCACCCACATACTTCCCTCATTGTTGCCCACCTTTTTGACAAGGTCTGCCGCCCTCTTATACACAGCAACGTCATCCTCGAGCATCACCGCCCGTCGCCGGAGCACGTCGGGCACAGGAGCTTGATGAGCTCGTTCCGCTTGTCTCCGTCATCTTCAACCACTACCGAGACCAGCCCCAAGCTCCCCAAGCTCCGCCGCATCGCCTCGACGCCACCGCCGCCCTCCCCGACGATCAGAGCCGCCGCACCGTCATCTTCGTTTGTCGCTGCCACCGCAGAAAGCCGCCACCTCCCTCCACCGTCCGATCTTTGATCTAGGGCGTAGATTAGCTCAGTGTAACGTTTCGGTTTTATTTCATATAGATCGGTATTAGTCTGGTTTATTCCCGGTTTAGCTACGGTTTATTTTTGTTTAGATCGAATAGGTTTTCTTTTATTAGCCCGTATATGTTTAGTTAAAGTTCGCTCGTGCGTTAGATAGTTACAGATTGCACCCAATTCGGCTCGGTAGCGCCTATTTATTTTTTTAGTTACTAGGGAAAGAGCCCGTGCGTTGCAACGGGTATACATATTCTATGCTCGTGCTTTTCTACGGAGCGAACACAAATTTTCATGAACCACAACTGGCCGATTTGCTCTCCTAGCTAGCAATTCAGCAACCAGTCCCATCTTCCATCACCGATGCATCCCTCCCCCACTCACCGGTTCCCTCCCATTTACTTTGGTCAGTTCCATGCCATCTCTCCTCAATCCCCCCTCCCCCCTAACCACTTACACTTTTGGCCGCAACCGTATGATCAATCTTATTGTCGTCTTTCTTCGCGTGCCTGTGCTTGAGGGGCACGTGATCAGCACGAAACTCTTGATACCCACTGATCTACATGCCATTCTTCTCTTTCCTCCTCACAGGGCTGACCACTGCCACCATGGTACGCAACAGGCGGCTACACGGCCGGCCTTCCGATTCACCACCGCGAGCAACATCGGCACACAACTACGCAACAGGCGGCTACACGGCCGGCTTTCCATTCACCACCGCGAGCAACATCAACACACAAACTGCAAACTCTCACAGTGGGGCCTCCCTCTCAATTTCTCTACCACAAATTACAAGCAGTGGGAAATAAATCATCCCAGACAAATAAAACAAAATTGTGACAGAACCCTTGCAGAAACTAACAAAATAAGGAGAGTTGCATACACATATCAGCATAGATGTCATTGTTCTACATATATACACCAAATTTGCACTCGGAGAAGAAGCGGTAGAAAGTAAACAAAAATATGATGAAATTGCACCTGATTCTTAAGTATACGTAACTCTGCATATGAGGCATGATCCCTCTACCTCTGCAAGCATAGCAAGAAGAGTAATTAAGTGCTAATTAAAGCTTCATACTGTAGCTTGAGCACAATAGTAATTAAATCCAGTATAAGCTAGCTTTGTTGGCATATATATGTGCACTTGCAGAACTATGTAATCCATATAAAAAATACAACATGCAATGGGAGGGACTTGCATTGTTATCAGATGCATTGGCACTGTGCATATACATACATTACTATATGTACGATGAAATTTAAAAATTGTGAAGAGAAATAAATAGAATACGTGTGAAATATATGTAGAAATATTAATGTTTGGGAGCTGCCTCGAGTGTTAGCCAGCGTGCAGCCGTTCCCGAACAGGTTGCACTCGCCACCGTGCTTTGGCTCTGCAGCAGTGCATGCTCGGGCTGTCAGGCAACTGCTGGAATGCTGGTTTTCGCATCACGGCCCGATGCAACCGCTCGCTGCCGCTGGTGTGCCGAGCCTCAATGCGCGTCGCCGACTCTCACTGCATGCCTCCGCCTCCCGTGCGCTGTCCCGAGCATCACACGTCTGCCTGCAGGAGTCGCTGCACCGCTCCTGACCGTCACCACCATGCACCAACGGCAACCGCGTTCCCGAACAGCCCACGCGCCTTGGCCTACCTGGCCGCAAGCATCGTGTTCTTGGCACCACTGCGATGGGCCAAGGCCGCGTCGCATGCTCCATCGTGCCGCCGTGCCACCACGAGCCGTTCTGCCGCCCAAGTGCCTAGGCCACGCCGGCCAGCAAGAACTTGGGCGGGAAGCCATGGCCGTCGGGGGTAACGCGCGAGGCCCCGCGTGGCGGAGCGCCTGGAGTGCGACGGCTTGGTGAGCCCCAGCTATCTGGCCACCACGGAGTTGATCCCGTCGCAGCCGACCAGCACCTTTGCCCGGAGAGTTGAGCCGTCAGCGAGGTGGAGCATCTTGGCGCCGTCGCCGTCGCCGTCGGCAACTCCGCCGCCAGGACCTGCAGCAGCACGTCCCGCCTGACGCAGCGGAACTCGTCCCTGAAGTCCACTTCCTTCGCTATCTCACCCGTGGGCGCCGACATGACGCGCAACCCTTGGATGTGCAGGTGGAGCTTCCTGATATGGTCGCCGACGCCGAGGGCGCCGAGCGCGCGGAAGGCGTTGGGCCAGGTGGCGAAGGGCCCGGAGCGCCGGGGACGACTCCAGCACCACGCTCCTCACCCCTTTCCCGTGCAGCCCTAGCGCGGCGGCGAGCCCGGCGCCCACGATCACGATGTTCTCGCCGGACTCCTCTTGCCGCTGCATGCTTGCCGCCGCTGCGGATAGCAACGAGGTCGAGGCCACGTAATCGGCGGACTTTCGGAAGAGAGCGCCTGATTGTTTAACACGAATAAACCAACCAATCTAGAGCTAATTAGTACCACCTCATTTATATTACGATTTTATCCATACAAATTGTATAAAAGCGTATTATGACATGAAAAGAAAGCGTATTATGACGGTGAACCCGACAAAGTCAATCCGTGCTTTATTATTAAAAATAATATATATATATATATATATATATATATATATATATATATATATATATATATATATATATATATATATATATATATATATTAGGGAGAGATTAGGGAGAGATATTTTCGTTCTGTTTTAAAAACAGAAAAGTTCCAATCTTGTAAAATCTGTTTCTCTTAGGTTATTTAGAGTTATTGATTGATTCTTTTTGCTCTAGTTGGGTAATTTCCTATAGTTTCTGTAGAAAATAATTTCGGCCATGTTTTAGTTGTTAAAAAAATGTTTTATACGAGTTTTAGTCAGATTAGTATTTCTGCTATAAAATGAGCTAGAATTATATTTTTAGGCAATTCTTTTTGTCACCGCTTTGCTTTGACCTTGCCTAGCAGTAGGATTAATTTGGGCATTTATAGATTTTATTAAAATTAGTTTATCATGAAAACAATCCTGTTTTATTTTATTTTAACTAGTTGTTGTTTCTGTTGTTTTAATTACTTAAAAATTATTTCCACCTCTGTTTTATTTTATTTTTGATTAGCTTCTGTAGTTATAGAGGGTGAACTTTTATTTACAGGAAAATATGATGCTTATTTCTTATTCTTGTTTTGTTTTAATCATATCTAGAGTTTAAAAATAGTCTTTTGAGGTTTTTCTTTTTGCTAGTAAAAGGTTATGAAAAATACCTTCTGTTATTTCAATAAACACTATTTATTTTTTGTTAATTAGTTTAGTGTTTTAAGTGCTATTAAGTTTTACTTAGGGCAAAACTATATTAGTTGTTTGTAGTAAAGTCTTAGACTTTCCCTAGTAGTTTTCTTTGTTGTTTTATTCGAGGGTTCTTTGGAATTTGTTTGAGTTTTATTATTGAGTTTCTTTGTTGTTTTGATTGTTATTTTGAGTGCTAGAATTGTTTGCTAGGATGTTTGCTAATATGAATGCTATGTCTGTTTAATATAGATTTTCAACGGAGTGACGAATAGTTCTACCAAGTCTTTAATTCTGAGAGTGTTGTTATCTTCATCAAGTAATACCAGGCAAGTTCACTTTGACCATGCTTTTCATGCCTATGTTTTTATTGCATTTAGTGTCACCATTCATAATCGCTCCAGTAGTTATATTGACTTCTTGTAGTTGAGTAGGGTAGAAACCCATCACCCTGTTATCAAGCCCGGGACGCTATATAGTTTTAATGCTACGCTATAGTAGACGGGGTTGGTATGAGTGCTTGGGAGTGGTGTGAGTATGAAGAACTCTACGTCAATGACGACAACTCCATGATGGCATCTGCAAGGACTGCATCTTTAAGGCCAAGACTCAAGACAAGAATTCAGTATACCTCTGGGGTGGAGAATGGTTAAGAAGGGTACATTGGTGCATCCATTACTCGGTGATTCCGGAGAAGCGCCGTGATATCATGCGGAAAGCTCCACCCAGGCTAAAAGAGACGGAAGCATACTTCATGCCCGGAAGCTTACCTGTGCAACCTCAAGTCACTATGGGCTCTGGCTTGGTTGACCCTAGTGGTGACTCTGGCTAGGACGGTGCTAGTAGATGTAGAACTATGGTAGGATTGGATGAGCACCGGATAGTGGTCAGAGGAACTCTTTGGAAGACCATGTTTCGGTCATCTTGTTCTCAAACACCCTGAAGTGCGAGAACGTAAAAAGAGGGATCGAATCTTGCAGGTAAAGTGTACAAACCTCTGCAGAGGGTTAAAACCTAATCGATTAGCCATGTCCCCGGTTAGGGACAATTTGAGCCTATGGACTTGGATCTATCTTGGAACTCTCAACGCCGGATTGATAACTTAATAGTGGGCAACTTATGATGATTTGGGCTATGAGACATCGGTTGGCGGAACCATGTCATGGTATAAAACTTCGCAGTACAGACTCAGGTCATTTCCTTTGTTGTAGGGAAAATAAAACCAGCTTTTATGCAAAAAACCTCAGACCCAGAGCCACAAAGCCTTATTGCATATAGAGTAGTTTTATCATATGTTTCCTCATATAGTGATCTTGCCGGTACATTCAATGTTCTGACCTACATGGCTGCAACATATCATGTTGCAGGATTTTCTTCGACGAGTAAGAGTTACGATACAGTCTACACTCAACTTGCCGATGACGTTGATGGGACTCCACACCCATTTAATTGTTTCCGCTGAGTATTATGAGGTATATATATATATATATATATATATATATATATATCAGTTTTACATTATTTATACATGTGATTGCACTTTGATATATACATTGATGTACTGTGTGTGCCAGCATACTGATCCAGGGATGGCACATATACACAGAGGCTTGTCCGTCTGAGGTCGCGTCGCTACAGATATGGTATCAGAGCACATGTTGACTGTAGGACATGACACTAGAAATCGGAAAGCCCCTAGGACAGGATATCTCTAAAACTTTATTTTCAAAAGAACTCATTACTTCTCATCTTTTCTGATTTTATCAAATAGTCCCTCTTACCTTAAATAGTTAGAATTTACCATATCCCTTTTGACCACTCAGAGGATCAACTGAAGCCACTCCAAGAAGGACAAGATATCGGACAACCAATGACCTCTTCAGAGTAAAAGGATTTCACCATGGATTAGAAGAGTGGAAGCTACAACAGTTGAAGACTCCGAAGACTTGAAGAATTTCAAGACTCCGAGGAATTATTTGACCTTTAGATGACCAAACCCCTGTTATATACTCACGTTAGATACGATGATTTGTGAGCTGTCGTTTGTTTGATGTTTTTCTGACAACCACAAAATAAAACCCGTTGCTTCAAAACTATTGTTTGTATTGCGTGTATCTCCCTCTATCTTCCGTATCTCATCCCAAAACCCTTGGACCCAATAGATGATGAAAGAATATGGAGTTGTATTTCCAAGATCGATGACACAGCCGGAGGTAGCACAATGGATACGAAACATGGAAGATCGCATGAAGGAGCACCGTATTGAAGGAGAGTATATGGTTCCATACACCTTACGGCGCATTACACAAGATGCTGCAACACGGCGAGAGATACATCAAGCTATACAAGGATGGAATGGAGCAAATGCTTGGGAAGCATTCAAGACGATTCTACTGAGGTCTCATTTTATCCAGAAGCCCGGTGACGGTAAAATGAAGCAAACTTGTGCATGCAAGTTATGTGGAGAAATAGGACACACCCAGGAGGAACACAAGGATGGATGCCCTCATTGCGAGGAGAATCACCCAGCCGAAGAGTGCCCGACTGGGCAAGTTACTTGTTTCCTGTGTGAAGGAACTACACACTACCCTGGTCAGTGTCACATTTACCCCAAGGTACAAGAAATTACCAAGCAGCAGAAAGAAGCCGTGAAAGAAACCCTCAGGGAAAATTCAGAAGAACCTGCGATGAAGGAAGTTATTGAAGACCCTGATGGTGAAGGCCTAAACAGATTATTCGCCCAAGCCTGCTACTCATGTGGAGAAGAAGGACATTTTTTAGAATATTGCACGAAGGAAAGCCAAGAGTATCTCAGAGACGTCCCGACATCAGAAGTGAAGTTTGACCCTCAGCAAATAGAATCTCTGATCATTACGGAGAAATCCAGGAAGAGAAAACGAAGGCATCCTCAGAACAACCCAATTTCTGCAGAGAAGGACCTGAGTCATATCACTTGTTACAGATGCAAGTATTTAGGTCATTATGCTAGCAAATGCCCAGCAAGGAAGCCAACAACCCAAGGAGCCAAGATAACCACTAGGAAGCCCCTGGATTTGTTTGAAGTCATTTGTTTACGCTGCAAAGGAGTAGGACATTTTGCCAGAGAATGTTCAGACCGAGGAAAGCTTGAGCGGAGTAGTTGAGATCTTGATATTGGAATAAAGCATGTGATAAATGTGGAATACACTTTTAATTTTGGGGATGTTGAGTTGAGTTATGAAATGGAAATTGTAATAGCTCATGAAGCAATAAAAGTTGATGTGGTTGGAATCTCATGTGAAATGTTATGAGTTATCGTTGATTGTGAGTGCCTGTCTCATTATCTCACCCAGACTTAAACCTTGAACCCATGGACAAGCTGATCCCAAACCTTTTCCCAGAAAAAAATAACCACATTTCACCCAAGGAAATACATACATTATCCTGAGTACCCCTTCTATCTTATACCTGCGGATGACAACCCTTTATGAGTCTTTTCTCAAGGGCCCGGAAACGATCATGACCTGACTAGTGATCAGGATTACCCAAAGATCCTGAAGGACATGATGAATCATATTCATCTTGAAGGAGATGCAGTCCACAAGGGTTATCATTTCATGGAGAATGGAGTTGAGCTTTGGTATGTGGAGGTACACCTCCACCGTGTGAAGGGAGTTTGCCCAAAGACTATGTGTCAATACTTTTTCATTTCTCGAGTACCACGAGCAACATTCTTCGACTATGTTTGTGAAGCTGCTTTGGAAGCCATACGTCAGATTGGAGAAATACTTGAAGCAAGACTCCGTCACACTCAGGAATACCTGAGAGAGGTACATGCAGAGATGATGGAGATGAAGCTGATGGCCACGATGATGAAGCAGAAGATCGATGATTTCAAGGATCACATCGAACAATTCCAGTGGGATTGAAGCATCTTCAAGTAGGGAAAATGAATAAAGATGGAAGTAATGCTTGACCATACCAAACTATGTGGATGGCAACATTTGTAATAAAGTACTTTTGGAATTTGAATTTTGAGTAGTGATTAAGGATCTAATACCGGATTTTATATGAAGAGAGTATGAATTATGGATGCACCAGTACATTTTATTTTTATGGTAATACCCTGTGAGAACACCTGACCAATGGTAAGGAAAATATATTCCACAGAGTGGAGTTTGAACAAAATGAGTTGGAGTTTTGTTTTAGTTATGATGGTTACCCCAAGAGTACGAAGGAATGAACTACTCACTACTGCAGGATACTGCTAACGCGACACTACGATCAGAGACCCTTTGCCAAAACTGTGTGCGATGCAATAATCGCAGACGGAGGTGTAAAAAAACCGTCAAAAAAGGTGCAAAACATTTGCGATGGCGGAGCCATCAAACAAGGTTTAGATTTTAGTTGCGTGTGCGATGAAGGACAGACGGTTAATCCATTCAAACTGTCTGCGACGAGGCGGAACAACATAAACGGGCAGCCATAACAATGTGTGTGTGATGCAGGACACACGGTTAATCCATTCGAACTGTTTGCAATGAGGTAGAACAACAGAAACAGGCAACCATATCAATGTGTGTGTGATATACGGCATATGTTTAACTCGCACGAACTATTTTCGATTAGGGAGCATAACAGAAATGGTTCAACTTAACAAGATGTGTGTGATATGCGGCATACAGTTCACATGGATGAACTGTTTGCGATGAGCCAAAAGAACACAAACGAGTCATGTAAGCAAGATGTGTGTGATACATGGCAAATAGCCGACTCGGATGAACTGTTTGCGATGAGAAATTACAACACAGACGGTCAATACAGTTACTTCGTGTGCGATTCTGTGTGTACAAAAAACTTTGAAAAATGCAAACTAGTTGCTTGCGGTGGCGTAGTATCGCACATGATGCGTCTACGAATACTCGTGTGCGATGAATAGTATGTTACACATACGTTTCCTTATGTTAAAATGTGTGTGAATTTGCAATATGGATAGTTAATATCCAAATGCCTTCTGGACATTGGGCACACGCTTAAACTCAATGAACAGTGTACGATACTAATACTTTCCATGAAAATTTATGAACTTGGGTAACAGCATTTGAGTAACATATATATAGTGGTTACACTATTCGACAAAAAGAAGGTTTTCGTAACACGGTTTTGACAACCATATGGTCCATATCTACATACTTAACATAGTAACAACTATCACATTTTAAGAGGCTAAGGACCAACAACCATATGGTCCATATCTACATACTTAACATATATAGTAACAGCTAGCACACACTACTAGGAAAAGGGCTATAGATGGAATGGCCACTAATGGCGCACCAGACATGTGGTGCGCCATTGCTATATAGCAATGGCGCACCACGTGCTGGTGCGCCATTAGTGTGAAAGACACTAATGGCGCACCAGACAAACGGTGCGCCATTAGTAACAAATTTTATTTTTTTTTATTTTGCCAGACATACTAATGGCGCACCAGGACATAGTGCGCCATTACTAGTTGTAACTAGTAATGGCGCACCAGCAACATAGTGCGCCACTAAAATATTTTTTTATTTTTTTACTTTTTTGCAAAACTACTAATGGCGCACCTGGTGCAGTGCGCCATTACTAGTTTAAGCTAGTAATGGCGCACTGCTCCCCGTGCGCCATTAGTGTATATTTCCTGGACACTTGATCTCGATCCCCCTCCATCTCGATCGCTATCCCACCTCGCCAGATCCGGCCCCCCTCGCCGCCGAGCACCCCCCGCACCCTCTACCCCGCTCCACCGGGCGCCGCCGCCAACCCCCCGCACCCTCCCCCGCTCCACCGCCGCCGACGACCCACCGCACCCTTCCCTGCTAGCTCCACCGCCGCCGCCGACGACCCACCGCACCCTCCCCCGCTCCACCGCCATCGACGACCCACCGCACCCTAGCTCCCCTGCTCCACCGCCGCCGATGACCCACCGCACCCTCCCCGGCCCGCTCCACCGCCGCCGACGACCCCCTGCACCCTCTCCGGCCTGCTCCACCGTCACAAATGAATGCTATAGCTAATTCCTCCCTCTCCCTCGCCAGTTCCCCTTCGTCCCTCTCCCCCGCGCCAGTTCCTCTCCGTCCGCTCCCAATCCGCGCCCCCGCCGCCTCCCTCTCCCCATCCTCCCCTCCGACCCCACCCCACTCTCGCCGGAGTAGCGCCGCAGGGCCGACACCAACCTCGCCCTCGCCCGCGCGCGCCGCAACCTCCGCCTCGCATTCAACAGCTACACACATTCTACACCGAGGACAATGACATGAAGAGCGATGGTTATCAGAACTCCGGGGTAACGATGGAATCCTACACCGGTAACGACAAGGACAGAGCACCCCCGCAACCCCCGACGACCCACCGCACCCTCCCCCGCTCCACCGCCGCCGAGCACCCCCCGCACCCTGTTTTTATAAAAATTATTACTGTTTTTATAAAAAAATATTACTGTTATGATTTAAACAATTTTCAACATATTTAAACACAAATAAATATCAAACAGCATTTTAAATGCATTTTTTATAAAAATTATTACTGTTTTTATTAAAAAAATATTACTGTTATGATTTAAACAAGTTTGAACATATTTAAACACAAATAAATATCAAACAGCATTTTAAATGCATAAAAATAAAATTGGGGAGCCTGGGAATCGAACCCAGGACCTCCTAGTGTGTGTGCTGCGTGCTGACCAGTCGGGCTAATGGGCGTGTTCTGATGGAGATAGGGTTAGGTGGGATATAACCTGACCAGTCGGGCTAGTAAGTAAAACAAACTTCTAATGGCGCACCAGGGGGAGGTGCGCCATTAGAATCGACGTACTTATGGCGCACCATGGGGAGGTGCGCCATTAGAATTTATACTTGTTCCCCTCGCACTGTCGCCTCCCTCCCTCCCTCCCTCGCTCGCCAGATCCCCCACTCCTCGACCCCAACCGTACGCCGCCGCCCCCTTGCTCCGCCCCCTCCGTCCGCCGCGCCTCCACGTCGTCCGCCGCTGTGGTCTTGCGCTGCCTCGACGCCGCCGCCCCGACCCCCGCCGGACTCCACCCCCGCCCCAGCACGTACGTCCCCTCCCCCTTCCCCCATCCCCCTAGCTTCTCCTCCTCCTCCTCTCACCACCCGTGCCTTCTTCTGCTCGAAAGGTCAAGAAGGCGGCCAAGGACGCCGACGACATCACGGGCCCCTTCCTCCGGATCGCCGCCCGCAGCCTCCTCGACGCCGGCGTCCACCGGAGCACCACGACCGCGTCTGCGACCTCGTCTCTGCTCCGCCGCCGTCTACGACCTCGTCTGCGACCGCGTCCATCAAGGTGAGTTCTTCCATGGATCACTTCCAGGCCGTCGGTGCCATCCTGTTAATCAAGAGTGCTACTCCATCTAACTGTCATGAGGGATTATGGTGAATTTGCAATGCAATGCCAGTACTACACCTGACGATTTGCAATGCCAGTGTGAATTTGCAGTGCAAAAAAATTGCCAGGTCTGCACAATTGTTGTTCTAGTTACTTTCGAAACAAGGAGAGCTTTGATGTTGACTAGCATGCTGATAAATTATGAGAAATTAAAGTTTCTCAGATATGCCAGCAAGAAAATTCCTGTTGTTAAATTCACTGAAAATTCAGTTAATTTGGCTTTACTGAAAACCTTACTGAAACTAAATTCAGTTAGCTGGGTCATCTTCCACTTGAGAGGCTGGAATGATATCAGTGGCAATTATTTCCTATGATATGATGTAGCAGTAGTAGTAGTATATTGTGCTTAGGGCATGAATCATATGCAGCAGTAGTAGTAGTATTTTGTGATGAGGTTGGAGATTATGACCCCCAAACTAAATCTCCTAGGACCACAAATCATACCATCTCATCCATATAAGAAGCTTGAACAGCACCTTAACAATGAGGCACTACTAATTGGGCTGCTGTTTCCTCCCCAAAAGAAGGCATCTGTGGGTTGCTTCTCAACCCTGGTGCCTTGCAGGTGAGATCACCTGTTTACAGCTTTCTCTTGCTGCATAGGAAAGGTATTTTGCAGTGCTCAAGCAAAGTGAGGATAGTTTTTGCACAACAGCTGAATGTAACTGAATTTTTGAACACATGAATTGTAGATAGTTTCAGTTAACTAAGATTGGCAAAATATCTTGTTTCAAATATAGCCTATGCATGTCTTGTTTTCTGGTTATGGATATTGTATAGTACTGCATATCTTGTTTTTTTGTAATATAATGCTTACCAAAGGTTTCAATATTTTGCTGTTACCATTGTTCTTTGAGCATAATTCTTTTTCATTTCCTACTATCCTTATTCTAATTCTCTGAAATTTTGAAGCTGGAAATAAACTGCCAAACTGAAAGAAATTGGAGTGTTGAAGATATGCTAGTGCTGAATTTTATTAGTAGACTAAAATAAATTTTAGAATGGCTGAATGTATGCAGCCTGCAGTAGTGTAGCTGTACCAAAATCACATATGCCCTAATGTATGCAGTCATGTTTTTATGCCATTCTGACTTGTCCACTGGGACTTCTCTCCTGTGATGTCTGTTTTGTTTCTGCAAAAACCCATTCAGTAGTGTGGGACTGTGGATCATTAGCAAGGAAACCCTACTTTAGTTCAGACTTCAGAGATATTTGCCTTTGCTTCAATAGGTAGTTTGCTCACAGTCTAAGTTGAGCTGATTTTGTTGGGTGACCTATTAGATCTGGAATGGAAGCTCACATAAGTTGAGCTGCTTTTTGTCCATATGAAAGCAGAGGACCATATGGTCTGTGGCCTTTTCATCCATATGAAAGTAGAGGCACATTGTGGTGCTAGTTTGCTGGGTTTTGTCTCCGACCATCGTGTCGTGATGATTTTGCAGGTACCCCGAGAGGCCCTTGAGTTTGCCGGAATGTCGATTAACTTCCGTTCCGGCAAATTCGGGTACTCCATTTGTCCTATTTTCAGCAAAGGTCATGCTGAAATTTTCCGTGAATTTTAGCATGACTTTGCTAAAAATAGGACATATGGGGCACTTGCGACTAATGCATGGGCCGGGGTATCTTAGTACTTAATTAAGTAGGATCAACTGCCCCTTTATTCTTGCTGCATTAAACCATAGGTGGCAATAGAGCCAAGTGATTAGGCCTAACTTAGAATTCTCCTTCCCTTTTCTTGATAGGGTGTATTATTAGAAGATACCCATATATATCAGTCAACCTAGGGTCCCTCGGCATCGATAAACCCTAAATGATGAAAACTTAACTTAGCATTTAGGGTGCCTCAGCGTCGACAAACCCTAAAGGATAAAACCTTGGCTTTTAGGGTGCCTCGGTGTCGATAAAAACCTAAATGATGAAAGCTTAGGCTTTTAGGGTGCCTTGGCGTCGACAAACCCCAACATATTCTATTTGGATGGCCCTGCTAACCCTTGACCATAAATACTTGAGATGGATATAGCAGTGAGCCAGGTTGAAAATGATGATTATTGGACCCAACAGAGATTATCTTATTGGACCCAACAGAGATGATGTAGTTTTGAATTATGAACATAGGAAATGTCGTCATCGGACGACGAAAGTCTCTCGGGGGAGTGCGACTGGTGCCACGACGGTCGAGGTCTGTGCGACAGGCCTCACCTGGACGATGATCGGCGCTTCAGCATTAAGCTCGAGGAGACCTTCGAAGTTGAAACGGTACGCAACGACGACAAGTGTTTTTTTTCATAATTAAGCATGACTTCAACTATTCCAACGTGTAATTTCATCTTTTACAATTCGAGTATAGTTTATCCCATGCCATGCAAGACGCTATGTCTTGGAGAGGATGGATTTTGAAGATCATGAAAATTTTGAAACGAAGAAAATTCACCTAAGGACACATCATGATGTGGATTTTGAAGTAAATCCGTATAATGCTGAGAGCGTAACCCATTTTGGTTGCAAAAATTGGGAAGCATTTTGCAAGATGTATGGTTTTGATGAGGGTATGCTTGTCACCATGGATCTTGGTGATCCTGGCATCGACCAAGACAATATGGACATTTGGGTCCTTGTTGATACGCCTCCAGTTCTACCGCTATGTGAGTTTCTCAAACATAGTTAATTATTAACTAATCTATATTGTTTATTTCAAAATAGTTGACAACTTATTTCCATTGACAGCTTATTTTGATTGTTCAAAAAATGTGCGGAAAATGGTAGACAAAACCCACTACACCGATGGCTCCGAGTTAACTTATAAGGAGAAAACTCATTTGGTCGGATTTTGTACTGATATTGAGAATTACAATATCTACAATCAAACTCCTCATCATTATGGTCCTCAATACGTGCCACTAGTGCACGTGTTGAACTACGGTAACTACTATGGAGATACCCTGGTAAGATTTCTTACTATTACGACATCCGTGCATATTTTGCATAGTTCTAAAACTAGTACATTATCATTGCTAACTATGAAGTTATTACTATGTTTTTCAACAGATAATCCCAGAGGATTGTGTGCCTCATTTGATGTATCAGAATGGTAGGCTTGATGATTTGAATATACAACCAGGTCATCCTACGAATCTCAACTGTCCATACCGGATTTCTAAAAGAAGTGGAGACATGCAAATCAAAGAATGGAAAAAATGTATGCACAGTCGCAAGGAGCTTCTTGGAAGCAAAAGGAAGCGAGGCGCAAGAATTGGAGACAGGATGATCTCCATTCTCCATAATGGAGAGTCAGGGTCTATATTGTTTTATGCTATTTTACCTTAAAGAGGGTATTTCGGTCCTACCTAATACTGATGATCATGTGCTAAGAACAATTAAGTAGGGTTGGTTCGATGACTGTGAGGATGATGATCGTATGACTTGTTATTAATAACGAGTAGAAGTTGTATGATGATTAGTAGGACTTGTTAGGATTAGTATTAATTTCGACAAACTCGCTACTCGCGGTCTCGAGACTTGTAATGTTCTATCTTTGTTCGGTCTTTTGATTTCGGAGACTAATATGATGAATTGTATTCGGAGACTAATCTTCTATTGTATTCTATTAATCTGCTGTTGCTGTGTGGTGCTGTTTATATTCTGTCCAATAATATATTTTGTAATCTGTGCAAATATCAGAAAAGATAAAAAATCCCTAATATACATACTAATGGCGCATCATCCAGATGTGCGCCATTAGTATGCCAAAGGATACTAATGGCGCATCGCCCACCAGTGCGCCATTAGTATGGCAAAGCACATGCCCACTGGGAGGCATACTAATGGCGCACCGGGGCCTATACTAATGGCGCACTGCCTGGTGCGCCATTAGAGTACCAGATACTAATGGCGCACCAGCGGTGCGCCATTAGTAAAAATTACTAGTGGCGTGATGCTAGTGGCGCACCAGTGGTGCGCCATTAGTAGGCAAAACTGGTGCGCCACTAGTAAGCCTTTTTCTAGTAGTGACATTTTAAGAGGCTGAGGGCCAACAACCACAACTATCCACTAGAAGCAGCTTGATCACGGTGACTCGGCATCTCGTCAATGAAAAGGAAGAGGCCTCATGTGCCTTGGTAGAGCATGAGTAGAACAATGTCTCCAATTTTCCAATATGGATGCATTGCCACGAGAAGCGAGAACTTGTTAATTTGAATGGTTCCATTTTTGCGGGAAATGTAGTACCTTGCAATCACTTTGGCGTTATTAGGAGTCACAAGTGTAATTCGACCACGCCGGGAAATCGATCATGGAACTGCTACAGGGGGCAATTTCAGTTGACATGTAGAATAAAAAACAATTGTAACATATCGTGGAAGATATATATAGTTTATGAGCATCAACATTAAAATAAGACTTTTTACCAGCGCTTTGTGCACACAATTGGTCTTGTTCAGTGTGTGCACCATAGGTCTAATTAATCCCATCCTAAATCCAGCGTTCATACGCTGTGCTATCTCTGTCAGATTATCAACAAAGTTTATGACATGCTTCAAGTCCTTCCAGTGAAATTTGGTATGCTTAGTAACATACAGATCGTTCACTATGCATCCAACATATCCTGCTTAAAAGGTGGAAAGGTATTATTTATTCAGAACATGGCAGAAGAATATATAGTTCGTATAAATTGGTAAATAGAATTTGTTACTGCCTAGGAACGGAGTCAGAATATGATATCACAATTGGTTCCTTAAATAGTGATCAATTGGTTGCTTAAATAGTAATATGACATCATGGAGAAAGTTGAAAGGACACTAACCTCAATCAGACATTGATCGGCTGATGACATTGGGGAAGTAAACATCCATGTTAATTAGACCAGGCTGTGGTGCACGCACTAGAATTTTATTGCCAGCTTTCGTTCATAACACTTAGACATTTTTTCTCCAAAGGTCCGCATTAAAATAGGAGTGACCATCTTTATCAAGTTTTATGCTAACCATCATTGTAAGTCCATGCTGCGTTGTCAATATGACATCCTGAGAGTCATCAACACAGTAAAGCCCAAGATTTCCTTCTACTCCTGTTCTTGCAAAGCAAGGGATGTACTGCTTGAAATGAAAATTAAGATCGTAAATTAGATATATTGAAATAACAGAGCAAGATGCAAATATGGGAGTAACTGATAGAACATATCCATATATAGATGAAAGCAGAGTACAAAAATATAGAATTAAAAATAGATAATGTAACAAAGATTTGATGCAAATATATAGATAATGTTGCAACAGACGGTATATGTTCACAAATTTAGGCCATGCCGACCGTGGTATGTTGAGATTGAACATACTGAGCGCTCCTTGAAGTCATCCGGAATGGCGAGATAGAACTTCGTTTCTGACTGGCCACGACCACAGTTGCCCGATTTGTGCTCGCACTGTGGACACATGAATACCCACGAATCAGCTAGAACAAAAAAGATTCAACGGCGATTTCCGCCGGTTGATTAACAGCGACGAATGGACTGCAATGAGAAAAATCCCTGGCGCAATCCCGCAGAAAACCCCAGTCGACCAGAGTCTAGAATGTTGGTGCAGATAGGCGGCAGAAAGCGGTGGAGGCGAAATCCGGTGCCGTTTGGAGCGCGACCTACGCCCGCCTTCAAACATCCGTCGAGCTTAATTAGGGTGCAGAGTTGTGGAGGAGTCCGCGGCGAGTGAGTGGGGCGAAGTGGGCGATGGTTTTCTTTTCCTTTTGCATGTGTGAGTGAACACACACAGTTCGCAGAGGCGACGGAGATGAATCGTGTGCGATAGTAAATCACCAAGACAGAATGGGAATCCAAATTTCCTTTGTCCTTCATCCATGAGTTTTTTTTCTATGATGAACATAAACCCTACTAATCACCGTATTCAAATTTGACACTTTTCCGGGTTCATTTACAATATTTAGGGAATTATGTGCATTTTGTAGGCATTAATGCACTTAATTCAAATTCAAACAATCGGTGCATGAAAGGGTGCACAATAACGGTCTGGAAAAACCATACTCGTGGTATTTAGTAATTTCTCAAGCCTTTTACAAGGAATGGGCAGATATTTCAATGGAATGCGTGGCAATAGTCAACCACAAATGCGTCATTTACTAGGTTATCAACTATAGAACAATGAAATATGTGCTTGAAAAACATGACGGCTGGCATGGTGCCATGGTACGGCCTCACCGTGCCCTGATTAAAAGCTGAGAGTGTTTGATTTATGTCTTCATGCACGCCCTTCATAAATCGAACCATCACCGAGGAAGTTCAATGCTTTCGAGAGGAAAATAACCAGGATTGAAGGGGAATCCAAATTTCCGTCCTAGTTTCTCAGTCAGTTTTTTCCAACGATCAACATACCGCCTCAAATGCAACGTGTTCAAATTTGACATTTTTCCGAACTCATTTACCATATTTAGGGGATTATGTGCATTTTCTAGGCATTAATTATGCACATAATTCAAATTCGAAAAATCGGTGCATGAAAAGGTGCACAAGAACGGTCTAGAAAACCATGCTCGTGCTATTTAGTACATTCGCATGCCTTTTACAAGGAATGGGTAGATATTTCAAGGAAATGTGTGGCAATAGTCAACCATAAACTTGTCGTTTACTGGGTTAACAACTGTACAAAAATGAAATACATGCTTGGAAAAACATGACGCCTGGTGTGGTGCCATGGTATGACCTCACCGTGCCCTGGTAAAAACGTCATGCACGCCTTTCATAAAACAAGCCATCACTGAGGAAGTTTCATTGTTTCGAGGGGGAAATCACCAAGATTGAAGGGGAATCCAAATTTCCTTTGTCCTTTGTCCACGAGTTTTTTTTTCTATGATGAACATACAACTTGCAAATCACCGTGTTACAATTTGGCACTTTTCAGGGTTCATTTGCCATATTTAGGGGATTATGTGCATTTCCTAGGCATTAATGCACATAATTCAAGTTCAAACAATCGGTGCATGAAAGGGTCCAAAAGAACGGCCTGGAAAACCATGCTCGTGCCATTTAGTAAATTCTCATGCCTTTTACAAGTAATAATGGATAGATATTTCGATGAAATGTGTGGCAATAGTCAACCACAAATGTTTGTTTATTGGGTTTTCAACTATAGAAAAAAATGAAATAAATGCTTTAAAAAACATGACGCCTGGCATGGTGCCATGGTATGACCTCACCATGCCCTGGTAAAAATTTGAGAAGGTTTGACTTATGTGTTCATGCACGCCTTTCATAAATTGAACCATCACCGAGGAAGTTCCATGCTTTCGAGAGGGAAAATCCCCAAGATTGAAGGGGAATCCAAATTTCCGTCCTAGTTTGTCATCCGATTTTTTTCCAATGATCAACATACCGCCTCAAATGCAACGTGTTCAAATTTGACATTTTCTCGGGCTCATTTACCATATTTAGGGGATTATGTGCATTTTCTAGGCATTAATGGACATAATTCAAATCCGAACAATCGGTGCATGAAAAGGTGCACAAGAACGGTCTGGAAAACCATGCTCGTGTTATTTAGTACATTCTCATGCCATTTATAAGGAATGGGCAGATATTTCAAGGAAATGTGTGGCAATTGTCAACCATAAACGCGTCGTTTACTCAGTTAACAACTATACAAAAATGAAACACATGGTTGGAAAACATGATGCCTGGCGTGGTGCCATGGTATGGCCTCACCATGCCCTGGTAAAATTGGACAATGTTTTCCTTATGTCGTGATGCGCGCCTTTCATAAATCGAACCATCACCGAGGAAGTTTCATGGTTTCGAGGGGGAAATCACCAAGATTGAAGGGGGGGTCGAAATTTCATTTGTCCTTTGTCCACGAGTTTTTTTTCTACGATGAACATACAGCCTGCAAATCACCGTGTTCAAATTTGGCACTTTTCCGGGTTCATTTGCCATATTTAGGGGATTGTGTGTATTTTCTAGGCATTAATGCGCATATTTCAAGTTCAAACAATTGATGCATGAAAGGGTCCATAAGAACGGCCTAGAATACCGTGCTCGTGCCATTTAGTAAATTCTCATGCCTTTTACAAGGAATGGATAGATATTTCGATGAAATGTGTGGCAATAGTCAACCACAAATGTTTGTTTGTTGGGTTTTCAACTATAGAAAAAATGAAATAAATGCTTAAAAAACATGACGCCTGGCATGGTGCCATGGTATGACTTCACCATGCCCTGGTAAAAATTTGAGAAGGTTTGGCTTATGTCATCATGCACGCCCTTCATAAATCCAACCATCGCCGAGGAAGTTCCATGCTTTCGAGAGGGAAATTCCCAATATTGAAGGGGAATCCAAATTTTTTTCGTTCTTTGCCCTGGAGTTTTTTCTACGACAAACATACACCCTGAAAATCACCGTGTTCAAATTTGGCATTTTTCCGGGCTCATTTACCATATTTCGGGGATTATGTGCATTTTCTACGCATTTAGCGCATATAAATCCAATCCAGCTACAGGTGCACGGGTGTGATGTGAGGGACGTGGATTGCCGTTCGATCGAGATGCATCCAACGGTGCACGCGCGCGATCCGCGTGGCTGGGGTTCCGGCCAATCATAACGCAACACACAATAGGCTCAGCGCACACGGTTTCTGGAAGCGACGGAGATGAACCATGTGTGATAATGAACGAACAAAATTGTAAGGGAAGCCAAATTTCTGTTGTCGTTTGTTGTTGAGCTCTTGAATACCACCGCACTGTACAGCTGCCCGGCCCCTCCGTCCCAGAGCTCTCTCCAGGCGTCGTCCATGGCACGCATCACGACATAAGGAAGCGATGGCATCCCGCCGCGCCGTGTTCCTTGCCGCCCGCGATCGCACACCATGTAAGGAAGCGATGGCATCTCGCTGCGCCGAGTTCATCGCCGCCAGCGGCCAGACAGTTACATGGGCGGACTTTGAGGCTGCCATGGCCGAATGGGTGGTGGATCTAGAGGCGGCCAAAGCCGCACAGAAGAAGCCGAAAAGGCAGAAAGCAGTCAAGAAAAGAGAGTCCTGCCGCCGCAAGAAAAAAGAGGCCGCACGCTGTCGGGGTTCAAGAACGACACCTATGGGATCACGGGGAATCCCTACTACGGTTGCCGGGGCGCGGGGCTATAAAAAGAGCGGGTTTAGAAGACCAACGCGGGGGAATTTTATCCAGGTTCGGGCCGCAAGCGATGCGCAATACCCTAGTCCTACTTTGGTGTATATTTGGTGTTCTTGAGATCTTGAACTAGCTACGGTGCATGCCTAGCCCAAAAAATCTGAATCCTTCCTCATTACGCCTCGGGCCTCCTTTTATATGTCAAAGGGGCTGCCACGGTGGCACACAAGAGGTGGAAAGTGTCTACAGTGTACGAGTTTATCTCCTGACATCATAGGACAAAATGCATTTAATGCGCTGCCGACATGTCCTTCTTCTTTATCGGGGGCGACGAGGAAGCTCGTCCTGTCCGTCGCCGCTTCGCCTCGCTCCGCCGCGCGTCCATGCTGATGAGGCGTGCAGCGCCATGCTGGCTGGCTGGCTGCTGAGCTAGTGCGGTGGCAGAGTCTTCATGAAGATCTGCATGCCGCCACGTAGGTGCTTGGCTGCTGCCACACAGGAGCGCGCCTAGTTGGCCTGGAAGCTGCATGCTGCCACGCAGGTGCTTGCCATGTTGGATTGACCGCAGGGCGGTGGAGCCTTGGTAGGAGTGGGCCTGGCTGCGGCCCTGTAGATGTCCCCTGCAATGGCCTTGCCGGGGTTCCGGCAGGTGGTCTTTCCGGGTCTCGTTGGCGTCCCCGGCAAGGGCCTTGCCGGGGACCTTCATCTTCTGGTCCTCATCTAGTCTTGTAGGCCTTCAATCTTCACAAAGATCTGCATGCCAACATGCAGGTGCCTCCCGAGCTTGGTTCCAATGTTGTTGATGGTGTTGGAATCCTCAGGCTCAAGGGTGGCGGTCTTGCTGGTGCTGGGTAAGTTGCCCCGGCAAGGCCCTTGCCGGGGTAGCGTGGGTCGTCCTCGGCAAGGCTCTTGCCGGGGGAAACCCACCTTGCCCCTTCGCTCTTCGCGCCTCTGGTCTCAGCGCAGCTCTCGTAGTCTTGTTCCTTGCTTCCTCTGCCCCGCCAAGCGTGGCCGCAGGCGCGGCTACAACTGCCAGCGCACAAGTAAAGGGGTACAGAAGGCCCCTTCTTTTGTACACCGGCAGGAGCCCCCGGGCCTGGGCCACACATAAGCGGAGAGTGTTGTTGGACCGGGCCCAAAACGGTGCGCGGGCACGAGTGGCAGAGTTTTACTGTGGTAACTCCTTCGCCAGTTGCGCTTCCCCACGACCCGTGTTGAATGCATGACGTGGGTGTCGTGCGTGGGGCGGTTGCGGCACGCTCGCGTCACGTCATAGTAAATGGTAAAGAGGCGGCCCGCGCCTTCCCCATAAAAAGGAAAAACCGCAAGCGCAGTGCTCATTTACCCTCCGTGCCTTTTCCAATCTCGGAACCGCCGTTCCCCTCTTCTTCTTCCTCAAGCGCGAGCCGAAGCTCTTGCCTCTGTTCGCCGCCGCCACGCCCCATTGCCTTCCCTTCTCAACCGCCATGGCACCCAAGACGAGCAAGGGAAAGGGGGCGGCCAAGGACGCCCGAGGGAAGGAGGCGCCGGAGAGCGAGCTGGTGGAGATGCGGACGGAGCGCGCCCTCTTCCCCTCGACGATCGATGCAGTCACCCTCAGGGACTACATCAGGCCCCTGTGAGGGAGGGAGACATCGGGGCACCCCGCCACGCGTATCATCCCCGCCACCTTCGCCGAGGCCGGCCCTAACCAGTATCCCTTCTTCATCGATTACTTCTCCTGCGGGCTTTGCCCCCGTTTCTCGGATTTCTTCAACGACGTCATGCACACCTACGGCTGCCACCTTCTGGATTTCACGCCGAATGCCGTGTCGTGCATGGCTTTCTTTGCCCACCTCTATGAGGGCTTCGCCGGAGTGCAACCTAGCACGGCGCTCTTCCGGCATTACTTTACGCCATGCATCCAGCCAGGGGGCGCCATCTCCGGCTGCATCATCTGGATCCCGAGGAACTAGAACAGGGGCACATACCCGGAGGGTGCCCAGAAGGAGAGGTGGGAAGAGTGGCGGGGCCAGTGGTGTTGGATTGAGGAGGAAGACCCGCAAGAGTTCTGTCGGGTCCGTAGGAAGCCGCCGGTCCGCGGCAAGGACTGGAGCGACGTCGACACCGACGACAAGAAGCTCACAGTCGCCACCACTAGGATCCACCGCCTCACCTTGGCTGGGCTCACTCTGGAGATGATTGGGGCGGACTTCATCCGCCGCCGGATCGCCCCGCTGCACAATAAGGGGAGGCCGGCCTGGGACTTCAGGAACGCGGCTGACATCATGAGGCTCCGCCCTGGCTTGAAGCACAATTTTACGATGCTGGGGCATGCCCATTTTTGCAAGAGGCTCTTGCAGCTCAAGGTGAACGAAGACGGCGGGGTCGAGAGGACCGGCAAGGCCAAGAAGGCCGGGAAGGCTGTCAAGGCCGGCGGGTCTCTGTTTGGGTTGCCAGCGGGGGTGGTCCCGTTGAGCAACAACTCTCGCCAGACAGACATCATCGCCATGATGCCGGACTTCGACGCGCACGGCCTGGATCCAAGCTCGGCCGAGCCAGAAGCGAAACGGATGCAGGAGTTCTTCGACAACCTGTCGGAGAGGTACGTCCGTGACGAGCCACTGCTCATCCGCGACACCACCAAGGCGGAGCTGGCATACATTGCCGCCAGGGCAGAGGAGGTGGCACTCGCCAGGGAGGCCGGCAGTGTCGGCACCATGGAGGATGAGGCCGACATGACCAGAGAAGAGAAAGAGCTTGCCGTGTGGGCGAGGTCTGCCGGTGAGGCCAGCAGCACTGGTGCCGTGGCTATCCTTATCGAGGACGTGGTCGAGTAGTCGACCGAAGAGGAGACCGAGGCGGATGACTCCCCAGCCCCGGGGAGGAGGCGCGTCCTGCGGCGGGCTAGCTCCGGCGAGCCGGTCCGGCCCGGCATGACCGCGCAACCGCAACAGGCCCAGGCACAGTCCGTGTGCCAGATGAGGGCCGCGGCAGCGAAGAAGAATGCAGCGGCCGCCGCTTCTTCCTCATCCAAGCGGCACAGGACCCCATCCCCTTCTCCTCCCCCTTCGGACAGCGAACCCGAGGCCGATTTCGACCTCGGGTCCTTCAGCCCGAAGAGGAAGAGGAGGCCGGCAGAGGAGGAAGAGTAAGCATCTCGCCCTTTATCAATTTGGATTCTCAGCCCGTGCTGTTTCCCCTCACTTGATCTTGTCTTCGCAGGGAGACGGAGATGCTAGCCCAGAGGGCGGCGAAAAGGGCCAAGGCCTCGGCGGGCGCCAAGCCCCCGGCGAGCACTTCGCGCACGCCCGTGGTGGTGGAGATTAGGCCAGATGCCAGCCCCCACTTCAGCCCCTAGCGTAAGTTCATTACTCGCTCCCCATCGATGGGCGTTGGGGCACGAATCCTTGGTGCTCACCTTGCCGGGTTTGCAGGAGGAGAGCAGCAGCAGGAAGAGCCCATGAGGGCCACTCCCAACACGCCGCCCTCATCAATCACGCCGCCCAAAGGGGCGTCCCCGGCATGGGCAACCACCGCCGAGCCCACGCACATGGAGGAGGAGGAGGTGGACTTGGGTGCTGGTGGCTCCGTCCCGGCAACGAATGTTGGCGGGGAGGGGATCGCTTCTCAGCTTGGCGCGGGTAAGCGGCCTGCCTTTCATCCCTGTCTTCTTCTTTTTTCTCCTCTCTTTTGTCCTGAACCTTGATCTGGGCCTTGTTTCGTTCGTCCTTTTTGGCTTCCAGACCCTCCCTCGATGGACCGGGAGGATATCGACATCGTGATCGGGGAGGTCGCCAAGGACGCCGAGGCCGAGGCCGTCAGGATCGCGGCTGAGGAAGCCGCCAAGTCCGCCACAGGGGAGGCCAGCAAGGGTCTTGCCGGGGAGGCCGGCAAGGGCACTGCTGAGGATGCTGGCAAGGCTACCGCCGAGGAGGCCGACATGGCTGCTGCCGGGGAGACCCCCAAGAAGCCTGCCAAGGAGGAGGTGGCCAACGACCAACCTTCCTCCCCCGTAGCCCCCGCGCCTCCCAAGTACCTTAAGGTGGGTGATGACTTGTTTGTCTGCCTCCCTGGGGCGGCAGACACCAGAGTGCCTGCTGGGGGGGTCTTTGATGATGAGGTGCTCGCCACTACTGGGCTACAGGTTGTCGATGAACCGAGCAGCAGCATCGGCGGCCTCCAAGAAGAGCAGCTCCTCCAGGCCATGGGTGCCAACTTCCAGAAGCTCCAGGCGCTCCACCGTGCCGCCAAGACAAAGCGAGATCCAGGATGGTGGTGGTGGACAAGGCAGAGGCAGATTTTGAGGAGCGCGTTGCTGAGGCGCAAGTCTGGTTTGGCGAGGCCTGGGACGAATTGAAGGCTGCCCAGGGTGAGCTGGATGAGGGCAAGCAAGAGCTCATCCTGAAGGAGGCCAACATCGAGAAAGCCCAGGAGGTGGCGAATGAGTAGGCCGCCAAGGACGACGCTGCTCGGCAGCAGCAGCAGGCTCTGCTGAACAGCCAGGAGGAAGACCTCGCTGCCCGTAAGCAGGCGCTTGCCGCCATGCTCCACGGCAAGGACGAAGAAATCGGGGAGATCATCGCGCACCGGACCCAGGAGCTGGAGCAGAGGCACCAGGAGGCACTCGATGCTCAGGCCCTAGTCCATGCCGGCAAGGTGAAGGAGCTGGAACTGGAGCGGGAGGAGCTGAAGAAGAAGGTCTCGACGCTGAAGGAGGAGAGGGACACGGCCAACCGCACTCTGGTGGATGCGCAGGTCGCCATCTCCGACAAGGCCAACCTGGTCTCCGAGGCGAACGACTCCATCAACGATCTGAAGTTGAAGATGGACGGCTTGGAGGGGAAGCTTTCGGATGCCGGGGCTCGTGAGGAGACCCTGAACAAGGCCCTGGAGGACGACAAGCGGCTGCGGAGGGTTGACGCCGCTGAGCACAAGGATTACGCGAAGAGCGTAAACCTCAGGGTCAGCCGCCTCGTCGACGTCGCCGGGAGGATCACCACGAAGCTGGCCGCCATGGTCATGCCGGATGTAAGGTACTCCCAGGAGCCGAACGTGAGCCCCAATGCCAGGTTGACACTGTTCTTCGAGGGCATCCTCGACGCCCTGGAATAGCTCCGCTCCAATCGAACAGTTTATCTGGCCAATGAGTCCCGGAGGCTCTGCCGGGGCGCCCTGACCAAGGTGCTCACCAAGGTGGTGTGGAACCCCAGCGTCGACTTCACCGAGGCGCTGGAGAGCCTACCGGAGGGTGCAGACCTCACGGCACTCGAAGAGCATATCAAGCCCATCATCAGCTGCGTCGACGGAGTCCAGAGGGTGGAGGGCCAGCGCCGGGACTAGCCACCCCATTTCCCCTTGCCGTCGCGGGTTCATGCCCAAGACAATTTATCTTAAGTTAGAGCCGCGGCAATCATTGATGTAATATACTCTGCAGTACTTTTAAAATGAAGCATGCTATCTTCCTGTTCGATCTTTCCTTGTATGTACTCACCCCACAACTAGTTGGATAGGTTTGTCGGCGCGTAAGCCCATGCCATGGCACTTCGAAGGACGGATCCTTAGCAACCAGCCGGGGGCGCTCCCTGCCGGGAAAGCCACCCTGCCGTTCTTAGCACAGCCTCTTGAACTGCTGAGCGGACTCGAAACAGAACGAGGGCGTTGCCAATAGCAGAAGGGTTCCATTGCATACAAGTTTTCCATACAAGGGACAAGATTTTTTGAGGAGGATAACCTTGTAAAAAGGAAGAAATTGCTCAAGGTTCTGCGTGACTTAGATCTTTCCTCGCTACGCGGACAGTTGTCGCGGCTGCGGACAGCACCGCCTCACCTAGCTGATGGCACTAGAGCGTAGCTGATCGACGTTGCCTTCTTCTCTCGAGCCATCACGATGAAGGAGTCGACGAACTAGCTTCATAACCGGATTTTCACAGCTTGCGCCCCCTACGTGGCGCGCCAAAGATGTCGGGGTTCAAGAAGGACACCTATGGGATCACGGGGAATCCCTACTACGGTTGCGGGGGCGCGGGGCTATAAAAAGAGCGGGTTTAGAAGACCAATGCGGGGGAATTTTATCTAGGTTCGGGCCACAAGCGATGCATAATACCCTAGTCCTGCTTTGGTGTATATTTGGTGTTCTTGAGATCTTGAACTAGCTGCGTTGCATGCCTAGCCCAAAAAGTCTAAATGCTTCCCCAGTACACCTCGGGCCTCCTTTTATATGTCAAAGGGGCTGCGACAGTGGCACACATGAGGTGGAAAGTGTCTACAATGTACGAGTTTATCTCCTGACATCATAGGACAAAACGCATTTAATGCGCTGCCGATGTGTCCTCTTGCTTTATCGGGGGCGGCAAGGAAGCTCGTCCCGTCCGTCGCTGCTTCGCCTCACTCCGACGTGCGTCCATGCTGATGATGCGTGTAGCGCCATGCTGGCTGGCTGCTGAGCTGGTACGGTGGCAGAGTCTCCACGAAGATCTGCATGCCGCCCCGCAGGTGCTTGGCTGCTGCCTCGTAGGAGCGCACCTAGTTGGCCCGGAAGCTGCATGCTGCCATGCAGGCGCTTGCCATGTTGGAATGGCGGCGGGGCGGTGGAGCCTTGGTAGGAGTGGCCTGGCTGCGGCCCTGTAGATGTCCCCGACAAGGGCCTTGCCGGGGTCCCGGTAAGTGGTCTTGCCGGGTCTCGTGGGCGTCCCCGGCAAGGGCCTTACCGGGGGCCTTCGTCTTCTGGTTCTCATCTAGTCTTGCAGGCCTTCAGTCTTCACAAAGATCTGCATGCCACCATGCAGGCGCCTCCCGAGCCTTGGTTCCAATGTTGTTGATGGTGTTGGAATACTCAGGCTTAAGGGTGGCGGTGTTGCTGGTGTTGGGTAAGTTGCCCCGGCAAGGCCCTTGCCGGGGCAGCGTGGGTCGTCCTCAGCAAGGCTCTTGCTGGGGGAAACCCACCTTGCCCCTTCGCTCTTCGCGTCTCTGGTCTCAGCGCAGCTCTGGTAGTCTTGTACCTTGCTTCCTCTGCCCCGCCAAGCGTGGCCGCAGGCGCGGCTACAACTGCCCGCGCATAAGTAAAGGGGTATAGAAGGGCCCTAATTTTGTACACCGACACACGCCGTGGTAGGGAGAGCTTGGCGGAGATCGAAGCATGATGGGCTACCGCCTACAAGGCCGGGAAGGAGAATGCCTGGGTCTAGCCAGCATGCCCTAATGGTAGCATGTGAGAAGTAGTTTAAGTTTGTAGTATTAGAGCAAATTACCAGTAGTACTTTAAGTTTCTAGTATTAACGTACAATGTCGGTAAGAGCATCCTTTGAGGGCTTTGAGCGTTGATTAGTATGTGTGCCCGTGTGCGTTTTTTGCGTTAATCATTAGAAGATCACAAAACACATGGTTTCTATGCCGTACCCGTCTGCGTTTTTTTGCGTTAGTGACCCATAAGTCAGTTACCTGTGCGATATTTCCTAATAAACCAGGCGTACCATTGACCGAAAAAATCAAGTACACGTGTACATTTTTCTGGAGACGGGATCTGCCAACTTTCTTTTTTCTCGCACAGAGTATTTTACGCGCTTCGTCTGTGTTGTGTGTTTCCCCCGCCCAAGTTTCAAGTTTCACACCGAAATTTTCATTAGGCGCGCGATTTCAGAATTTATTCCTCCAACCACATCCCCTTCCCCTCAGTATCCCCCCTCCCTCGCGCCTCTCCCTACCGGCATCTCAAACCGCCGCCGCCGCAACCACAGCTTCAACCAGATCTACGTTTTGCTCGGATCCAGTAAGGTAACCCACCGATCTCTATCACGTCCCCAGCCTGATTGCTAAAATGGCGCCTGCGAAACATCCTCATGCCTCCAAATCCCCCCCCCCCCCCCCGCCAGGAGCTGATGGCTGTCCATGGCGCGATGGCTACTGTGCGTGTTGACACGGAGGAACACCTCGCCTCCGCCTCCGCCGCCGACATGGTGCAGGCTCTGGCCCAGATGAAGTCCCCCAACGACTACCCCCCAGGACTTAACAGGTAAGATCTGACCAGCTAAATCTTACCATTGCCACTTGCAACGGCTATGATTTGTACGGTTGATGTATTAAGCATGTTCGTGCCTTGTTTATTTCAGTACTGCACATTGTGTGATGTTCAAATATTACTGTGTCCAGCTCAATTTCACCAATACCAGCAACAAACTTACAATACATGACTCAGGATATCACTAGAGATGCTGCCCATTTGTTATTTTTAGTGGATGCTAACCCTGTTGTACTTAACAAGCCTGTCCATGTACTTACACAAGGTCATAACGGCCAATGCTTTTGTTTGCCATCGAGGTGAGCTGCATCCCATGTCTTACAGTATTTCACATAATTTGTGCAATTGCAGTTTAACTTCTACCATTTACTGGTTGCCTGTAGGTACACATGTCAGTGGCACTGATCCACGCTTCGACCGGGAGGAACAGCTCGCCTCCGCCGTCGCTAACTTTGGGCGAGCTCTGGCCAAGATGAAGTGCCCCAGCAACTACCTCTCAAGACTTACCAAGTATGTACTCACCAGTTCAATCTTACCAATACCAGTTGCAATTAATGGCTATGTTCTGTACGGTCGATGTATTAAGCATGTTCTAGTAAACATGCCTAACACGTTTTTGCTACTTCGCCTATCTTTTATAGACATCTGGGCCATTCTCTGCTCTGGCAGCACCTGCCTTGTGATGTTTAATTATGCCAATTGCATTTTTATCAGTACCGGTTTCAATGTCTATTAAGCTTGTTGCAATTAACAGTTGAATCCATTTTTAAACAGTTATATTTCAATGGCTACAAACTCACAAAACATGACTTAGGATGTTGTTAAGCCTGTTGCAATTAACAGTTGTATCCATTTTTTAATCTGTCCATTTGCTACCATGCTACTCTCCGCAATGAAGATATACTAGAGATGCTGCCTCATTTGCTATTTTTGGTGGTTGCTAACCCTGTTGTACTTAACATGCTTGTCCATGTACTTACGCAGGGTCATAACGGCCGACGCTGTTGTTTCCCGTCGAGGTTAGCTGCATCCCATGTCTTACAGTATTTCACATCATTTGTGCAATTGCAGTTTAACTTCTACCATTTACTGGTTGCCTGTAGGTACACATCTCAGTGGCACTGATCCATGCTTTGACCCGGAGGAACAGCTCGCCTCAGCCGCCGCTGACTTTGGGCGCGCTCTCGCCAAGATAAAGTGCCCCAGCAACTACCTCTCAGGACTTACCAAGTATGTACCCACCAGTTCAACCTTACCAATGTCAGTTGCAATTAATGGCTATGTTTTGTACTGTCGATGTATTAAGCATGTCGTAGTAAACATGCCTAACACGTTTGAGCTATTTTTCCTACCTTTTTATAGACAACTGGGCCATTATCTGCTCTGGCAGCACCTACCCTGTGATGTTTAACTCTGCCAATTGCATTTCTATCAGTACCGATTTCAATGGCCATTAAGCCTGTTGCAATTAACAGTTGTATCCATTTTTAAAGAGTTGTATTTCAATGGCTACAAACTTACAAAACATGAATTAGGATGTTGTTAAGCCTGTTGCAATTAACAGTTGTATCCATTTTTTAATCCGTCCCTTTGCTACCGTGCTACTCTTTCGAAATGAAGATATCACTACAGATGCTGCCGTTTTATTACCATTTGCTATTTTTGGTGGATGTTAACCCTGTTGTAGTTAACATTGGCTTTCCATGTACTTACACAGGGCTACAATGGGCGATGCTGTTGTTTGCCGTCGAGGTTAGCTGCATCCCATGTCTTATACACCATCTATTCCTAAATATAAAGTATTTTTAGAGATTCCAATATAGACTACATAAGGAGCAAAATGAGTGAATCTAGATTCTAATCTAAACTATATCTATAATTCTATATACATCCGTATGTAGCTCATATTGAAATCTCAAAAAAAAACTTGTACTTAGGAACATAGGTAGTTGTATTTTACATCATTTGTGCAATCTCAGTTTAGCTTCTAACATTTACTGGTTGCTTGTAGGTACATATATGAGCGGTACTGATCCACGCTTCGATCCCTTTTGCGTATGGTGCAATGAGATATTCATGAACAAGCGTCAAGTGAGGAAACTAAGAAAGATTGTTAGGCGAAAGAAACGGGTGATTGGAATTAAGCTCTTTATTTACACTTTGTCGAAGACAACAGTGAACTTTAGGATGGAGTAATGTGTTGCCTTTTCCCCCTGCCCACAATAAGTTACTCTTTTAGACCTCAATATCTGATATTTTTCTCTTTTTAGTGGTTTCCGTAGCTATATTTACTGATGGTTACCTTGCAAACTACATGACCAGAGTGGAGGCAACTAAGGTTAAAGTATATAATTCATGCTACAATGATAATGCTCAAGAAGTCTTCCTGAAGGCGGTGAAGGATGGGCGGGCGACCGTCAAGGGGTTGGACAAAAGTGGTTCATGCCTATGGCATGCAGGAAGGCACATTATGGGCATTTCGCTTCTTCAACACCGTCGGCAGTCCAAATGATTTACACTTGTCTCTTCACCTTTACTGCCTTTCAATACTGTGGTTCATCATAGTTAATTGCTGTCTAATCCTGTAATTACTGAACATATTGTACCGGCAATTTTATTTATGGATTCGTTGTTGAACCATTATGCTGAGAATTTGAATTGCACGTTTCATATTTCAAAATTTTGAATTAGAATAATAAATTATAGGCAAAATAAAAAGAGAACACACGGTCATGGAACTTTGCAAACGGTTCTGGCAGTAAAAGCAGTTGTGATGGACAACCCAATGCCACACAGTTTTCTACATCAAATCGTGTGTGATGTAGTTAATGAAAGCAAACAGTTAACCAAGGTAGAGCGTGTGTGATAGTTACACCTTTCACACACGAGCGTATACATAAAACTGTGTGGGATGTACATCCGAACAGAAACGTTTTCCCTGGATTGACTGTGTGGGATGTACATAAGAACGGAAACGTTTTCCTTGCATTGACTGTGTATGATATACATATGAACGGAAATGTTTTTCTGGGATTCACCGTGTGGGATGTACATACCTACGGAAATGATTTTCTTGGATTACTGTGTGGGATGTACATACGTACGGAAATGATTGGGTTTCGATGCCTCGCACGATCGCACACGGCCCCAGCCTAGGTCCCAGGAGGGCCTATCCCTGACGATTTCTGGGTCGTGTGGGAAGGACACCCTATCGCACACACTCACTTGGCGACGGTTCCAAATGTCGTCACAGAAAGGGCTTAAAAACCGATTGTTTAGGACCGACGCATACCAGTGACTATTGGATTTAAAGGAGATGTAATGTTGGAATATGGAACAATAGTAACTCCAAGGATGAGTTAAAGATATACAAGTATTGAAGTGGGCCATAACCCATAGGACCCAGGATTTAAAAGGAACAAGCCCAACCTTGTTGTAGGAAGAATTATGGAAGAAGCTGTGATTTCATCAGCGGACGTTCCATAGGAGGTTATGTAAACCTGAGAGTTGTGAAGAAACGATAGAGATTTTGTTTGGCTTGCAACACATACGGATTTACCCGAACCCAGATCGTGGAGAAGAGAAGTTCTGCAATGCTTGTGAGGATGCCCAAGTGTTAGAATATGTGGTTCACTGTCTGCGTATGTAGTAATGGTTCAAGTACGGGATGGATTGGCCCCCATACTGGAGACTTTTATCATGAACTATCATATGTTGATGGAAAATCAGAGAGCCTTAAAACCCTAGAAGAGTGTCGACACGACAAACCAAAAGCCTTAGAATGGCAGGACGATGGAAACCCTGTACAAGCACCTGTTGCCAATCGTAGGTTATGCGGTGAGGTTCAACCCAGACCCATTTCCTGCAGGAGGAACCAGCAATTGTTAACCACCACGAGATATCGATAGTTCTTTAGCATTGGCGACAGATCCGTCAGATAAGAAGACCCAATCTCAGAAGAACCTTACCGTGATGAAAGGACACATGATATTGCGGAAGAGATTATGCCCTTACCGAAGGAGCACCAGTGGAAGAGTTAACCCGGAGAATATGAGAAGAACGACACCGTCAACCCAAAGGGATGGAGTACATGAGTTTTGGTCGGCCGTAACCCTAACTTTAAGTGCGGTAACACACTAGAATTTTCCGATCTATGGATTTGTTGGAAGACCCCCAAACCCTAACCTTCTTTCTAGCCTCTTCGAATCTCGAGGACGAGATTCACTTTAAGTGTGGTAGGTTTGTAACATCCCAAAATTCTAAATTTGGAATGTTATATTAAATAAATTGTTTATGATTGTTTGTTTGATTGTTGTGTGATTGATTGTGTGAAATTGAGTGGAATTTGAAACTTTGTGAAAGTTGAATGAGAGGGAATGAAATGACTTTCCCAAACTTTCATCCTTGCATTTTGATCTTCATGAATTCAAATTCATTTCATCACAAAAACCCTGGAGTGAGGATAATATGACTTCTACCATTTAAAGAAATGAAAAGGGATTTGAATTCCATCTGCAAACATTTCAAATTAAAAAACTTTATGCAACTCAATGATTTTCATGAGAGAAGATAAAATGACTTCTTCAAATTATATGAAACTAGCACAAATGCCCGTGCGTTGCAACGGGAGAGATATTTTTTTTGCAAGAAGCAACGGGAAAGATAATTTATATGTCACCAAAAAAAAGGTCTCCACACTGGTAGGCGCCAGAGCAAGGAGTTATGGTCTTCCCATTGGACATGTTTGACACCGAAAATCTTGATAATTGTGCGGTTGGTCGGCGTGGTGGTGAGCCCAACTTATGCTTTTTTTCCTCTCGGTCTGCCTCCCTCTAGGGGTTGTGCCTGCCTCCTCATTTGGTGGCTGCGAGACAACCTTCAGGGCAGCATTGCTTCGACCAATCTGTCCTATGACGGCGAAACCAGGTGGATTATTAATTGCACGCATAAATCTTGTTTCATTAGCATAATCAGGAATGAATGTCCCTTCTTTTTTAGGTTTTATTCTCTTTGATTATTTTAGTGCTCAATTGTCCATGATTTTTCTCTAATTAAAGCCAAACAACTTATTTTTTTATTGGCATGTGCCCATAATTATTTTCATTTATAGTCAACCAACATAGAAAGAATACGCACCGCTAACCAGTGGCCAGCGTGAATATTTAAGAAAATACAATAGCGTTAGATTAGAATTTTTTAATTATTTTGAACATTCAAAGAGAATACAAATTGGAGAATATTCTTGGAAACATGAACAATTTTTTAAATCACGAACATTTTTCAAAAAATGTGAACAATTGTTTTTTGAAAGTTGCAATATTTTTGGAAAAACACGAACAAAATTAGAAACATTAATTTTTTTTAAATTGACAAACAATATTTTGAAAACATGAAAATTTATAAAAACACATAATTTTGTGAATTTTTGGATTTTCAAAAGTGGGTCATTCAAAACAATTAGAAATTTTTTCTTAAAAGAAAATATTATTTTGGATTTCTGAACATTTCACTAAAAGAAGAATATTTTAATGTATGGAACATTTTATAGAAAGTATATTATAAAAAATCATGAAGAATTTTGAAAAAACACAAACATTTTCTCAAAAATGAGAAAAATCTGAAACAGGAAATTTTGTAAAATTTTCGTACATTTTCCAAATAAGGTATTTTTTTAAATTCTGACCATTTTTTGTAACAGGAATTTTTGTAAAATTTTCGTACATTTTCCAAATCAGGAAATTGTTATTTGAATTCTGACCATTTTTTGAATATTTGAACAAAAATTGAAATTCTGATTATATTTGTAATTTTTTTACTTAATAAATATATAATATAAAGAGCAAGGAACATAAAATAAAAAATAAAAATAGAACACCCAAAAAGGAGAAACGGGCCGGCCCAGTCTTAGGCGCCTGTGGGCAGCTTCAACTATTTATTGCTCCACGCGACAAATAAGGTCTTTCAACTGCGTGGGCAATAATAAGTGAGCTGGCTTAGTTGGGCTGAAGCGTGCGTGGCCCAATTACAGAATACGGGGCAAATCTTTTTTCTTTTCTAGCGGATAGACGCAGAAAAGTTTAGTACCACATCGGATAGAAAAGAAATTCCGATGGTGAACGGATGAAAAACTTGGAGAAACGTACCTTTCTTTATTAGTAGGTATAGATAGATATGAGTTGGAAGTTGAAAAGAATAAAATTTAAAGTCCCTTTGAAGGTATTTTGGAAACCCCTTTCAGTTGGAGTTATTTGGCTTTTATTTAAATTATTTTTCTCCTTAAACTAAATAAATGGAGATAAGGGCAAAATGATTCCCTTCAATAGAAAATTAGCAGAAAATACATTTGGAATCAATTTGGTATTTTAAACATGTTTTTATTGGGTTTTATTGCAATATTAACACTGTTTGCCTTATTTGAATTTTTGTTCATTTTATTTGGACTTGAAAAATAGTACATGTTTTAGGATTTCTTTTTCTGATAATTTTGATATATATATGTCCTATATAAAGTTATACTTTATTTTTTCTATAGTTATTTTTTTCATGTGTAGAAATTCAGAAAAAAAAAACAACGTGCCAGCCAGGCCAGGCGGCCCAGGAGCCAGCCGACCGCACCGCGACCTGCCCCAGCGTGCCCGCGCCTGAGACCGCCACTGATCGGCCGCCTGATCGCTCTCCCTCTCCCTCGATCTCCCTCTCCCTCACTAACCCATCGGCCCCACCCTATCCCTAACCCCTCGCCCACGACACCGCGCCAGAGCGTGTTCGACGCCGTCGCTGCGTCCGAATTCCACGGGATCACAATCCCGAGTCGCCCCCTTCTCCATGAACGTGCCCTATAAAAGGACAAGCCCCTCCTCTCTCGCACCCCCTAAAACCCTACCCAAAAACCCACAGCAGCTCGCGCCCTTGCCGTCCCGATCTAGCTGCTGCCGCCGCAGTTCGCCACCCGCTCCGACGCCGGTGAGCACCCCCTCGACCCCTATTTCCACCCACGTACTTCCCTCGCCTTTGCCCACCTTTTTGACAAGGTCTGCCGCCTTCTTATACACAGCAGCGTCATCCCCGAGCATCGCCGCCCGTCGCTAGAGCACGTCGGGCACAGGAGCTTGATGAGCTCGTTCCGCTCGTCTCCGTCGTCTTCAACCACCACCGAGACCACCCCCGAGCTCCCCAAGCTCCGCCGCATCGCCCCGACGCCACCGCCGCCCTCCCTGACGATCAGAGCCGCCGCACCGTCATCTTCGTCTGCCGTCGCCGCTGCAGTAAGCCGCCACCCCCCTCCACCGTCCGATATCCGATCTAGGGTGTAGATTAGATCAGTTTAACGTTTCGGTATTATTTCATATAGATTGGTTTTAGTCCGGTTTAGCTACGGTTTATTTTTGTTTAGATCGAATCGGTTTCCTTTTATTAGCCCGTATATGTTTTAGTTAAAGTTCACTCGCGCGTTAGATAGTTACAGATCGCACCCAATTCGGCCCGGTAGCGCCTGTTTATCTTTTTAGCTATATTTTCGTTCTGTTTTAAAAACAGAAAAGTTCCAATCTTGTAAAATCTGTTTCTCTTTGGTTATTTAGAGTTCTTGATTGATTCTTTTTGCTCTAGTTGCAAAATTTCCTATAGTTTCTGTAGAAAATAATTTCGGCCATGTTTTAGTTGTTAAAAAAAATGTTTTATATGAGTTTTAGTCAGATTAGTATTTTTGCTATAAAATGAGCTAGAATTAATATTTTTAGGCGATTCTTTTTGTCACTGCTTTGTTTTGACCTTGCCTAGCAGTAGGATTAATTTGGGCATTTGTAGATTTTATTAAAATTAGTTTATCATGAAAACAATCATGTTTCAGTTTATTTTAACTAGCTGCTGTTTCTCTTGTTTTAATTACGTAAAAATTATTTCCACCTCTATTTTATTTTATTTGTGATTAGTTTCTGTAGTTATAGAGGGTGAGCTTTTATTTACAGAAAAATATGATGTTTATTTCTTTTTCTTGTTTAATTTTAATCATAACTAGCAGAGTGGCCCGCCCGATGTGCGGGCCAGAAATTTATGAAGTTTTATCATGATAACACATTATTTGATTTGGCTAAGCAATCTTGGTACCCAATGTGATCACATTCACAAACATGAGCCTTTGGCAAACATAGTTTTTTCTAAGGAATGTTCGATGCACATGCATCATCTTTACTTGCCGTTAAATTGGTTATGAAAAAACAATGTCATATGAGGCTACTATGATTCTCATTGTAACAAAATGTGTATTTTCCATAGATATTTATCTGATTTTAGTGTTATGTACTATTTTAAATGAATATGAAGTGGTAATACTTTTTTTATTATGATTGTAATCGTTTTTGTCCATCTAATTTTTATATTTTCAAATAATAGGTATATTTGCATTGGCATCGATCCTCAAGAGACAGTTTCGGTGTAAATAAATTCATTTGGTAAGCAATCTAAACTATTCAAAAAACAAATCACTGATATGTTGTTCAAAATGGACTTTCCACACATGAAACTTGCTTTAGTTAATTTGGCTTTGATCTTTTGCATGCATTTTGTAGATATAGATAATGATTAATATTGAATGAATGAAATATATATTGAGAATTCTTTTTGAAAGATTAGCTACATTTTTAGGTGAAAATTAAAAGGGATAGTTCAACTTTGAATGTGAACATCTACTTGATTCACTATGAAATATTAAACTAACACATAACTCAATCTAACTATAACATGGTTAACGTGTAGAACAATTAAAATTGTATCAGCATAACCTTGAGGACGGTGTTTGCTTTACTTTGGCTGCCATGAATTTTTTAGTTGAAATATACCTAGGGACATGGCTATTGATTCATCTTCAGCAAAAGGAAGCATATATTAGGATATAATTTGTAGTCGATAGTTCTCATATTGAACATTTTCTTTTCCAGAAATTTTTTCTGGAGCACGGTATAGAGCTTTACAATACACCATAGTACATATGACTTCACAATGAGCTAAATGAGTGGAAAACAATGAGGCACGGATGAGGAAAATGTAAAGAGGGCCAACACAAAATAAATTCTTGGGCGAATCTACTAAGCTATTGGAATATTCAAACTAAGTAAAGCTACCATCACTGGACTTTGCATGTTCAAATGCTCTAGCTTAGTAAAGAAGACACTTTTAGAATATGCAATAAAGGAAACTCAATGGGTTAAGGAAACTACATCATGTCAATCTAAGAAAAAGAATGGGATGCTCAATATAGATTCACCACACACATATGTTACAATCAAGTATGACAACAAAGCTTCAAGTGTATTTACACTGCAGTTGTCGTATATATATACACATGAAAATATTTTTACAATAAGCAATAGAGCGAACTCAGTCGATTAAAGAAACTGTATCATGTTAATCTAAATAACGAGACTCTCAATCTAAATTCACCACACATATATGTTATTAATTAAAGTTGAAGCAAAGCTTTAACCACATTTATGCTACAACTGTCGTATATATAATAGTTATATATGTTTCACCCGCAAAAAAATTTATATATGTTGGAGTTAACCACGATGGATGTGGTGGCCGTGTCTAGTACACGGAAGCAATTACCGTCTAGGACTTGTATATGGATTAGGACTGCTACAGCTAGCTGTTAGTGCTTCTATGTATATACTTGTAATAACCTGCCCCTTAATCAACTCAACCCAGATCAATAGAAAGAACTTAATTGCGAGCGAGACGATCCCGTCATCATAAAACCGCAGGTGTCCTCGTGTGTTCTCGCGTGCCTATTACGTGCACTTCTCGCCGGCTGATTGATCAAGCTGAGTCTCTGTCTGCTTGCTTACACTAGTAAAAAAAAAGGCTTCCATACGCCCCCATTAGTCCCCAAAATAATCGAACCGCGACAAAAGGGGTCTTTAGTCGCGGTTCGGGAGGAGACCCGCGACCAACTATCTGGGCCCAGCGCGCTCGGTCGACAGCTGGCGGACGGGAGGGGCTTTAGTCCTGGTGGGCCAGGCCAACCGGGACTAAAGGCCCATCCCTATATATAGGACTCAGCTCACTTCACTTCACTCAGCTCACTTCACAATATTCAAAAGGGGGTGGTGGATTTGCTTTTGGTTCCTCCTATGCACACAAGGTGTTTGATGAAATGCCCGAGAGCCTGAAACAAACATGATATGAAGTGTCCGAGCCACACTTGAGCTTTCTCATTTATTTTTCCTCCGCGATCGCCGTTAGCAACTTGAACCTTTCATGTGTCATTGATAAAATATGCATGTGTGTAGTTCATTGTTTAATTTGTATTATTTCTAGCTAGTTAGTTTAACAAATGCATGATGGTTAATTATATACTTTATATAATAATAATGCAGATGAATCGGCAATGGATGTACGGTCCCCGACTCTCCGGCGAGTTCACTACGGGTTTGAAAGATTTCCTCGTAGTGGCAAATGCGAACAAGCAGCAAGGTTTTATTATCTGTCCATGTGCTGTCTGTACGAATCAGAAGGGTTACTCCTCCTCAAGAGACGTTCACATGCACCTGCTTCGGCACGGTTTCATGCGAAGCTATAATTGTTGGACCAAGCATGGAGAAAGAGGGGTTAGAATGGAAAAAGATGAAGAAGGGGATGATATCGATGACAACTATCATGATCATTTCGGTGATACTTTCATGGAGGATGATGCTGAAGGTGGGGAAGGGTTAGGTGAAGGTGAAAAAGAGGCACATGATGAGCCCGCTGATGATCTTGGTCGGACCATTGCTGATGCACGGAGATGCTGCGAAACTGACAAGGATAGGGAGAATTTGGATCGCATGTTAGAGGATCACAAAAAGTCGTTGTATCCAGGATGCGATAATAGTCTGAAAAAGCTGGGCTGCACACTGGATTTGCTAAAATGGAAGGCACAGGAAGGTGTAGGTGACTCATCATTTGAAAATTTGCTGAAAATGTTGAAGAATATGTTTCCGAAGAATAACGAGTTGCCCGCCAGTACGTACGAAGCAAAGAAGGTTGTCTGCCCTCTAGGTTTAGAGGTTCTGAAGATACATGCATGCATTAACGACTGCATCCTCTACCGCGGTGAATACGAGAATTTGAATGAATGCCCTGTATGCACTGCATTGCGTTATAAGATCAGAGGCGATGACCCTGGTGACGATG
Organism: Triticum aestivum; assembly: GCF_018294505.1. Lineage (NCBI taxonomy): Eukaryota > Viridiplantae > Streptophyta > Magnoliopsida > Poales > Poaceae > Triticum > Triticum aestivum. Next base: position 52,012,360 of record NC_057811.1, read on the forward strand.
TTGAGGGCGAGAAACCCAGGAAGAGGGTTCCCGCCAAGGTGATGTGGTATGCTCCTATAATACCACGGTTGAAACGTCTGTTCAGGAACAAAAAGCATGCCAAGTTGTTGCGATGGCACAAAGAGGACCGTAAGTCCGACGGGGAGTTGAGACACACCACTGATGGAACGCAATGGAGAAAGATCGACAGAGTGTTCAAAGATTTTGCAGCTGACGCAAGGAACATAAGATTTGGTCTAAGTACTGATGGCATGAATCCTTTTGGCGAGCAGAGCTCCAGCCATAGCACCTGGCCCGTGACTCTATGCATCTACAACCTTCCTCCTTGGTTGTGCATGAAGCGGAAGTTCATTATGATGCCAGTGCTCATCCAAGGTCCAAAGCAACCCGGGAATGACATCGATGTGTACCTAAGGCCATTAGTTGATGAACTTTTACAGTTGTGGGCCAGACCTGGTGTACGTGTCTGGGATGAGCACAAAGGAGAGGAATTTGACCTACGAGCGTTGCTTTTTGTAATCATCAACGATTGGCCTGCTCTCAGTAACCTTTCGGGACAGACAAATAAGGGATACAATGCATGCACGCACTGCTTACATGAGACTGAAAGTGTACGTTTGGTTAATTGTAAGAAGAACGTATACCTGGGTCATCGTCGATTTCTTCCCCGAAATCATAACGTAAGAAATAAAGGCAAGCATTTCAACGGCAAGACAGATCACCGGCCGAAGCCTGCGGAACGTACTGGTGCTGAGATATTTGATATGGTCAAGGATTTGAAAGTCATCTTTGGAAAGGGTCCTGGCGGACAATCAGTTCCGCGGGGAGTTGACGGGCACGCACCCATGTGGAAGAAGAAATCTATATTTTGGGAGCTAGAATATTGGAAAGTCCTAGATGTCCGCTCTGCAATCGACGTGATGCATGTTACGAAGAATATTTGCGTGAACCTGCTAAGCTTCTTGGGCGTGTATGGGAAGACAAATGATACAAAGGAAGCACGAAAGGACCAGCAACTTTTGAAAGACCCAGATGACCGGCATCCGGAATGGTTTCAAGGTCGTGCCAGCTACGCTCTTACCAAAGAAGACAAGGTCATTTTTTTTGAATGCCTGAGCAGTATGAAGGTCCCGTCTGGCTTCTCGTCGAATATAAAGGGAATAATAAACATGGCGGAGAAAAAGTTCCAAAACCTGAAGTCTCACGGCTGCCACGTGATTATGACGCAATTGCTTCCGATTGCTTTGAGGGGGCTCCTACCGAAAAATGTTCGAGTAGCCATTGTGAAGCTATGTGCATTCCTCAATGCAATCTCTCAGAAGGTAATCAATCCAGAAGAGGATGTAGTCTCTTCTTTTCTGAACCTTGACGGTGGAACAGACATTGTCGATGATCAAGAAGGTGAAGGAACGGACATTTTCGACGGAGGTCAACCGTCAACAAACGACGATCTCGAATTGCAAGTAGCAACCACCTCCGGCGAGGTATATATATACATTGAGCCTCTCGTGATACAAACTTACTGAAATGTGAATACATATGTATTAACGCGCGCAACTCTCTTTCTTTTTTAGCCCTCGGCCGGATCGAGTACGACAAAGCGTGGCAAATCCAAGGCGATGAAAACAGGAGAAACATATGCCATTGAGTTTGTCAGTGAAACCGGCAAGCCCCTACAGCACACCTCAAAGTTTATCAACCAATGCGGAGTCGTTGTTAGAGACAACGTCCCGATCACCGTCCAGGAATGGAAGGAGCCAAAGAAGGCACGTCTTGGTTTCAGTTTTGTCGACAAGAGAACGAAAAAGGATTGCTGGAGAAAGCTTATGGAACATTTCATTCTACCTCCGGAATACAACAAAGTCGATGAATTCGGTAACGAGGTTCCGGGTGGACGTGAGAGGAGGAGGCTAGTTAAAGAGTTCGCTCTTCAGAAGATGGGCGAAGCATTCCGGAACTTCAAGAAAAATTTAACCCGTGACTATGTCAACAAGGGCAAGACTCCAGATTTCAATGGACAACATGAGAAACTGAAAGATGATTGGCCAGAATTTGTGAGGCAAAAGCAATCGGAGCATTTCAAGGAAATATCGAAAAAAATAAGGATAATGCGAGTAAGAAAAAGTTCCATCATATTATGGGGCCAGGAGGATACCGCCTTTCGGAGCCTAGGTGGCAGAAGATGGAGGAGGACCTGAGGGTGCGAGGAATCCCTCTAGGTACAGAGGGATGGGACCCAAGGGCCAAAAGTTGGTGGTACGGGCATGGGGGATCGCTAGACCCGGAGACAGGGGTGTGTGTTCACCGGAAGAAAAAGTTTGCTCCCACCCAAGCCCTTATTGACGCAATGACCCAAGCTCAAGAGGGCTTGATCAAGTTCAACAGAGAGAAAGACGCACTGACAACAGCCCTCGGGAATGATGAACACGGAGGACGTGTACGAGGCAAAGGCAAAGTTCCGTGGAAAGTAGGGTTTTCCCAGGACAATGACCCGTACTGTTACAGAAGCCGTAAGAGAAAGACGGACCGGGATGCAGATCTTATGGCGAAGTTTGCATCGGAACTCCATGAGTTGAAGCAGACCGTGCATGAACTAGTAAAAGAAAAATCGGCTGCAGGGCCGCATGAAGATCATGAAGCGGATCGCGGAAGCCAGCAGCGGAGAAGCAGCGTGGCTTCCACGGATGCCCCGCCTGGTGCTAGTGCACCGATGATCGAGATTCGTGGACCGGAGCCTCACTACCCTGTGGATGATGTAAATGAGATGAAAGAATGTGATCTGCATTATCCCGTGGGGAACGTTTCCACGAAGGTAGCTAGCAGCAGTGCTTTACCCTGTACACCTGGAGCACTCCACCACAACAACCCCATTGCATATGGCTATGCTCGTGTCACGGTGGAAGACATAGTCCAAGGGTTTGAGGACCTGGAGATTGACAAAGCTACACCCGAAGGGGAGAGAAGACTTGGAGATGTCAAGCGCCAGATCATTCTATAGAAAAAGAAGTACATAGTGTTTCCAGGCGAGGCGCCAAGGCTAACAAGTCCACCCCCCTCCGATGGTGGTGGTGGTGGTGGTGGTGGCGGTGGTGGTGGTCGTGGTGGTTCACCTACACCTCCTTCACGCCATTCGACGCCGTCCCCCGATCCACAACCTCCGGCGGGTACGACGCCCCCCAATCCTCCTCCGGCGGGTACGACGCCCCCCAATCCACCTCCGGCGAAGAAGCAGAAGCAGGCGGACAGCAAGGAAACCCGCTCCTGGACTATTAACCCGGACCCTTATGTACCTAAGACCACAAGGGTACCGGAGCCATCACTGAAGCCTCTCCTCCCAAGGCCTTGGGAACTTAGTGAAGCTGAAACCAAATTGGCCGCGTCTGCTCATTATGAGAAATGGAAGGCGGATATGAAGGCGATAAAAGAGCCTGAGCCCAAGCAAGTATTCACTGAGAAGCAAAAGAAGTGGGCTAAGGATTTTTTGACGACACCGTCCCAAACCGAGCTGAATATGCCTGACGACTATGGACATGAACTTCGTAGGCAAGCAAAAATATTGAAGGAGGAGAAAGAAGAAAGTAAAAAAAAGCGGGAAACAAGTTGACCAGCTCGGGATGCAGAATAAACAATCGATCCCCCCGCTCATAGTGAAAGCCGGTCCGGAAGAGGACCCCGAGATCATAGCAGCTGCGGCAGCACATGGATTGACTGTAGCGAGTGCCATGAAACAAGCGTCCGAAATGGGTTTGACTCTTCGTGCCTTCTTAGGCCTTGAGGACGCGCCAGTATGTGAGATAGCATTACAATATGTGCGGAATGGGCCTCTCATCGAGCCTGCGCGGGAAAAGAATCTACCACCACAAATGCAAAATCTGCTACGTTGGTACAAGCAATTCATAACATGGGCCGACAAAGAATATGTTTATGCGGATGTTACAGAGGAGCATCACACCAAACGGTACTCTGTACAAGTTCATATGAGTGAATTGTTCCAGCTGTTCAATCTGCGCGACCTCGACAAATCTATGCTGAGTTGCTACGTTTTGTAAGTGATTTATTTCTACCTCATCTCGTTCTTCATTGCCTGCACTATATATATATATTGTCCTAACTATATTGTTGCATACGCTATTATGCAGATTGAAGATTTGGGAATGCAAAATAAGAAACATCCATGATGTTGGGTTCATTGACCCACATATCGTTAATGGACATGTGTTACAAAATCACCCCGAAGACGTGGAGAAAGACTTGTACAAGTTTCTTAGAAAGCATCAACTCAAAAGTCATATTCTATTTCCTTACCATTTTGGGTGAGTGTTTCTCTCTTGTGCCCATTCTCTTTTGTTTAGTCCATGCATGGTATGTCTAATCAATGAGTTATGCATGACTGTGTATGTAACGTGTCCGCAGGTTCCACTGGATTCTGCTAAATATTAAACTTCACACCTCCAGAGTTCTGATCATGGACTCTATGGATTCGGATCCAAAGCGTTGGGCCGACATGAGAAAAATGCTGCAAAAGTAATTATTTTCAATCATTTGAGCTCTATATCGACCGGTCTCTTTCGTTCATTTCCTAATATCAAGTAAGTAATAACTCCCTTGTTCATTTAATTTTCTTTGCCCTGTAGGGTTTGGAGACGGTTCTCAGAAGAAATTGTCGGTGAATTCAAACATGAGCTAGATTTTAGAAGGTTAGTTAATGTGGATAAGCAGCCACCGGGGACCAATCTATGTGGATACTATGTTTGTGAGAACATCCGGAGACACACCTCTGAGCGGAAGGCATCGGATAGCGTGCGCAAGGCGACGGATAACTTGCGGAGGAGGCTTAGTCCAGAAGCTCGCTTCCGACCAATTCAAGATGAATTAGCAGGATTTTTCATGAGGGAAGTCATCAATCCTAAAGGAGAACACTATACCGAGGACGAAGAAATTTATATGCATACCCGAGATTGAAACTTGTTCGAAGTTGTATATGGTCATCCATCCTAATTGTGTATGGAAACTTGTTCGAAGTTGTATATGGTCACCCAAGATTGAATATATATTATATATTCCTCTTGAATTCTTCTTGTTTGAAATTTCATATGCATGTATATAGTAGCGTAGACTATGTGTACTGAAACTTCATCAAAATTAAAATAAAACACAAAATAAAATATAAAAGAAATAAAACACTACAAATTAAAAAAAAACCAGGTTTAGGGGGGCTAAAACCCTAAACCTGCGGAGGAGGCCTTTAGTCCCGGTTAGCCACGAGAACCGGGACTAAAGGTCCTCCGCCCCGACGGACCCCTGGCGCCCACGTGGACGGGCCTTTAGTCCCGGTTAGCCACGAGAACCGGGACTAAAGCCTTTAGTCGCGGTTCGTAAGAGGCGCGACTAAAGGGGGGTCTTTAGTCGCGCATATTTAGTCCCGGTTGCACAGCCGGGACTAAAGGCCTTTGCGAACCGGGACTAAAGGCTCATTTTCTACCAGCGTTAGTAGGTTCGTGTGGTCGACGGCCGAAAGCACATGTCACTATTAATGGTTTACCTTGAATAAACCATATCGATTAGATATCTCCTGATAACCTTAACCCGTTCTCCACCTCCGTCTTTAGTTTCCTCATTAGGTTTCCTCACGTACCACAGTTATATTGTCCACATCCCAAACTTCCATGCTCACCGCACCATAGGGAAGACTTTTCTTGAAGAACATCTAAACCTAGGGTTTCTCTAGGCTATGGATTAGAACTGCTATATATCTAGTTGTTAGTGCTTCTATATATATTATACTTGTAACCTGCCCCTGTAATCAACTCAACACAGATCAGTAGAAAGAAATCAGTTGCAAGTGTCACGCTCTCATGGCCATAAAATCGTTGGTGTCCTCTTGTGTTATCGCGTGCGTATTACTCGGCGACTTCGTACGTTGCTAGGCCTGGACGTGCACTTTTTGCCTGTTGATTGATCAAGCAGAGATAACTTCACGTGTACGTGGGCAAAGATCCATCCAGCTCTCTGTAAGCTTGCTTAGTACAGTATGTACGTGTGGTCGACGGCCGGAAGTACAGGTCAACGGAATCATGTCGTACAAAGTATGCCGGAAAGTACTCCGCATGTGGATCTGTGCCAACAATATACAGATGATAATAATTTTTGAAATACCTTATCGCTTATTGTCCTCATATATATGTAGATTTGCCACACATACAATGTCCACTTAACTATAAGCACTTTATTTATGGACCAATTTATTGCTTTATTTAATCAAATGTACATCAAGTAATTGGTCCTCTATAGATGAAGTTAAAATCACCTTTTCTACATCAATTCGTACATCTGCAAAAAGTAAACTTTCATGACAATGGTTTGTAGGCAATAAGCCTCGGCTAGGTTTTAGACACGGTGGGCGCGTGCGTGCGCGCAGTGGCCGCGTCGGGCTCAGGCCGGAGCAGACTTGGGTGCGTGCGTGCGCTCCCAAGTGTAGGTGTGCATGTGTGCGTGAGTTAGCGCGTGTGTGCGCGGGTTAGTTAGCGTAGGACCAGGGCGTGGGCCGCGTAGGGCGCGCGGAATGGCCGCGGCGATCGCGTCAGAGCGCGATGGGCGCGCTTGAGCCAGAGCCTGCGGGACGTGGCGAGTGGGAGGTGGGTGAGTTGAGGCGCGGCGCGGGCATGTCCGTGCGCGCGGGTACAAAACCCTCTCCCCCCTTGGTGAGTCGCTGAGGAGATCGAGTTCATGCTCGAGGAGAAATACAAAGAACCCGTTCGTGCGGGGGGGCGTTCGTGCGCCGGCAAACTCTCTGTGTTCTTCTTCCTCCACTCCAATATGGTTTCCATCTCTAATGCAAGAAAACTACATGGGAATTATGAAGCAATTAAGATGCTCGTCTAGGTACGAACCTGAGCTCGCTTTGGAGAGTTTTGGCGACCTGTCAGGAAATATGTGTATTCTCATTCCTCAACCTTGTGGCCAGCACCGCCTCCTCGTTCCAATCGCCAGTGCTTCCTCATGTACTTCCATAGTATGCATGTTTGTTCAATGTCCTAGATCAATTTATGCGTGAGCAAGATACACATGCAAATCTGACAAGAGCTAACAAAGAGAAGCAACTTGATAGATTTCTTCAGGAGCTTGCCATGAACTTTTGTGATAGGCTCATAACCAAAGGCTACCGTCAAGTTTAGGAGAGGGTTGCCCAGAAAATAGATCTGTTCATGTATGAGAATCTACGGCAAGCTGCGCACATAGCTCAGTCAAGCTGATCTTCATGTCCATGTCGTGATCAAGATTGAACTACAGCAAGCCCGACTCCTGCTCCACGGGTTGGTCTGAGCTGCTTCCTCTGTGTGGTTTTGTTTGTCCCCCAGCTGTGATGATGCATGCGTCTCTTTCCCCTGGCTAGATGTGACTGTTATTTGCTTGCCTTGGCTTGCTCGAACAAAAAATCCTCTACTCCATGCTTATTGCAAAAACTAATTCTGAACCACACGATCTCATGCACATGTCTATTTTTTATTCAAAATAAATTCTATGAACCGCACATCTCATCCGGCCGACCTGGTCAAACAGTAGTACGTAATTATACCTGGTCAAGCAGTTACATAATTACACATAGTCCTGTTAGATTTAGTTTAAAAAATCTAGAAAGGTATGTCGTAGACGTGTTGGATTCAAGGGAAGCTAGCTAGACGTGTTGGACCTTGGCTTTCTTTTGACGTGAAACACAGAAGATGTTGTAGACGTGTTGGATTCAAGTCAAGTTAGCTAGACGTGTTGGGCCTTGGGTTTCTTTTGACGTAATACACAAAAGGTTATGAGGATAACCAATATATTTTTGTATGGGTTCACCATATTTATATTGTTACGCAAATTGAACGGTTATGTTTTTTAGAATTAATGATTTATCAGATCAAGGGCTGATATTTTCTGATTAATTTGAAATTTTCTAACTATTTCTCTTGCTCCTGGTTCATCGTATATTACTTTTTATATATAAATAGACTAGAGTTTTAAAGTAGTCTTTTTAGGTGTTTCTTTTTGCTAGTAAAAGTTTATGAAAAATACCTTTTGTTATTTTAATAAACACTATATTTCTTCTCTATTAATTGGTTTAGTGTTTTAATTGCTATTAAGTTTTACTTAGGGCAAAACTATATTAGTTGTTTGTAGTAAAGTCCTAGACTTTCCCTAGTAGTTTTCTTTGTAGTTTTATTCGAGTGTTCTTTGGAATTTGTTTGAGTTTTATTATTGAGGTTCTTTGTTGTTTTGATTCTTATTTTGAGTGCTAGAATTTTTTGCTAGGATGTTTGCTTATATGAATGCTATGTCTGTTTAATATAGATTTTTAACGGAGTGACGAATAGTTCTACCAAGTCTTTAATTCTGAGAGCGTTGTTATCTTCATCAAGTAATACTAGGCAAGTTCACTTTGACCATGCTTTTCATGCCTATGTTTTTATTGCATTTAATGTCACCATTCATAATCCCTCCAATAGTTGTATTGACTTCTTGTAGTTGAGTAGAATGCATGAGGTAGAAACCCATCAGCCTGTTATCAAGCCCGGGACGCTATATAGTTTTAATGCTACGCTATAGTAGACGGGGGTTGGTATGAGTGCTCGGGAGTGGTGTGAGTATGAAGAACTCTACGTCAATGACGACAACTCCATGATGGCATCTGCAAGGACTGCATCTTCAAGGCCAAGACTCAAGACAAGAATTCAATATACCTCTGGGTGGAGAATGGTTAAGAATGCTACATTGGTGCGTCCAGTACTCGGTGATTCTGGAGAAGCGCCGTGATATCATGCGGAAAGCTCCACCCAGGCTCAAAGAGACGGAAGAATACTTCATGCCCGGAAGCATACCTGTGCAACCGCAAGTCACTATGGGCTCTGGCTTGGTTGACCCTAGTGGTGACTCTGGCTGGGACGGTGCTAGCATATGTAGAACTACGGTAGGATTGGATGAGCACCGGACAATGGTCAGATGAACTCTTCGGAAGACCATGTTTCGGTCATCTTGTTCTCAAACCCCCTGAAGTGCGAGAACTTAAAAAGAGGGATCAAATCTTGCGGGTAAAGTGTAAACCTCTGCAGAGGGTTAAAACCTAATCGATTAGCCGTGTCCCCGGTTACGGACAATTTGAGCCTCTAGACTTGGATCTATCTCGGAACTCTCAACACCGGATTGATAACTTAATAGTGGACAACTTATGATGATTTGGGCTATGAGACATCGGTTGGCAGAACCATGTCATGGTATAAAACTTCGTAGTACAGACTCCGGTCATTTCCTTTGTTGTAGGGAAACTAAAACCAGCTTTTAAGAAAAAACCTCAGACACAGAGCCACAAAGCCTTATTGCATATAGAATAGTTTTATCATCTGTTTACTCATAGAGTGATCTTGCCGGTACATTCAATGTACTGACCTACACGGCTGCAACGTATCATGTTGCAGGATTTTCTTCGACGAGTAAGAGTTACGATACAGGGTTACTGTCTACACTCAACTTGCCGATGACGTTGATGGGAATCCACACCCGTTTAATTGTTTCCACTGAGTATTATGAGGTATATATCATTTTTACATTATTTATACATGTGATTGCACTTTGATATGTACATTGATGTACTATGTGTGCCAGCATACTAATCCAGGGATTGCACGGATACACAGAGGCTTGACCGTCTGAGGTCGGGTCGCTACATATTTGTTGTATACGGCACACTGTTTATACATGTCGTTTGTGTTAGGTATTACAACGTCACACATGATTTCCGCACCAAACCGTGATAGAAGACAACGTAGGTTAGACACGGTTGCCGTTACATAACCGTATGTGATGTACTACCCTGTCCATATAATTGAGTTATAGTGAGATACCGTGTAAACAGCCGCTCTGTGGATATCCGTAAAAAAACAACCGCTCTGCATATAGAGATGGCGGCGGCGGCCTAGGCAGCGGCTACCAGAGAAGAGGTCAATCCTCGGTCCGTGGGCGGTGGCGGCGTCATAGGAGATCAATCCTCGGTCTCCGGCGGGAGATAGGAGGAGCTCAACCATCGAGGTCGGCAGCGGCGTGATTCGAGCACATCCATCGCGGTCGATGGCGTGATAGTGGAGGTCGAACTTCAGGCGGCAGCCGCACTAAGCTTTGCTCCTTGACCCTGCTGTCTCGGCGTGCCGCCGCATCGCGCTTCTCTTTCTGCTGGGTGGAGGTCGCCGCACGGCTAATTAATTAAGGTATTCTTTTCGTGAGTGGCTTAATTAAGGTATTCAATTCGTAAGGGTAGTGTTGTACTAGTACTCTGCGTGTAAATTGACTGGCCATTAATTTTTGTCATCGCACGTCTGGATAACAACATGGAGCGCCCTCAGTAATTATGAAAATAAAACCTTGTGATTTATGCACGCATCTTTGGGCAGCAGTTAATCCGTGTATTAATGCTGTTGTTTTGTTTTTAATTACCATTCGTGTGCTACAGATGGAACGATCTCGATGGATGAAGAATCAGAAAACCGCAGATTTTATTAGTGGCGTGACAGAGTTCATGAATTTGGCTGAAAGTACCAAGAGGAGAATTGGTGATGCGAATTACATACTGTGTCCATGTACTGATTGTGCCAATACAGAGTCACATGAAGTTGCAGATGTCCAGATGCACTTAGTCTCTAGGGGATTCATGGATGGATATACACGTTGGACCAGACACGGTGTAGAGGAGGTCATGGATGAAGATACCCAGGGCAGCGAGATGCCAAACCCCAATCAGTGTCACATGGATTTTGAATCTAACATCGGGGCAGAGGCGTCAAGCTACCAATGGAACACCGGAAAGCCGAAACGCCCACTGCAAAACCAAGAGGTCGATGTAGATGACGACGAGCTTGATATGCCAGATTTTGCTGCTATGATTGCAGATTTGAAGGGCCCAAAAATGATATGATTGGGTACAAGGATCTGCCAACCACTGATGCGGACTCCAAGAAAGAATTGTATCCAGGTTGCAAAAAGAAACATTCCAAGTTGAGTGCCACCCTGGCGCTTCTCAGATTTAAAGCAGCAAACGGTCTATCAAACAAGGGCTTCATAGAGATGTTAGGTGTTTTCAAAGAAATTCTTCCAGAAGATGATGTGCTCCCCAGAGGCACGAATGAAGCGAAGAAAATTGTTTGCCCATTGGAACTTGAAGTATAGAAGATACACGCTTGTGTGAATGATTGTATATTGTACCGTGGTGAGTACAAAGATTTGCGTGCATGTCCCACATGCAAGCATGCATGATACAAGCGCAGGAGAGCAAAGGACAAGTACAAATTGGACGATGAGATCAAGACATCAATCACGTTCAAGGTTGTTTGGTACTTGCCTTTAATTCTAAGGTTGAGGCATTTGTTTGCAAACCCTAGAGAGACAAAGAGGTTGCGGTGGCATCATGATGAGAGAATTGCGGATAAGTTTATGAGGCACCCGAAAGATGGGGCTCAGTGGGAATTAATTGACAAAAAGTTTGAAAATTTTGCCAAGGATCCTAGAAGTATAAGGCTCGGGTAGTGTACTGACGGGATGAATCCTTTTGGCGATATGAGCACCAATCACAGCACATGGCCGGTGCTTCTATGCATATATAACCTAGCTCCTTGGTTGTGTATGAAGAAAAAATACATTATGATGTCAATGATTATCTAAGGCCCGAAGCAACCTGGAAATGACATCGACATTTACTTTCAGCTACTGGTAGAAGAACTGCTGACAGTGTGGATAGATGTGCCAACTATAAAATGTTATGATGCTTACAAAAAGGATATTTTCGATCTATATGCGATGCTGGTGCACACCATTCAAAATATGCCGGCATTAGGCAACACATCGGGGCAGAAAACAAAGGGAGATGTAGGGTGTGTCACATGCATGGATAGGACAGCTAGCAGAAGACTTCCCAACTCGCACAAAACCGTGTATTTGCGTCATTGTAGGTTCTTACGGAAAACTCACCCATACAAAAAGATGAAAGCTGAATTTGATGGTACAGCAGAGGCAGGTGTGGGCCCAAGACCCTATGAAGGGGAGGTGGTCCACAACATGGCCAAAAAAAATAATGTTGTGCTTGGCAAGAACTCCCCTTTGACCGTGAAAAAAACCTTACTGGGAGATTCTACGTGTACGTCATTGCATCGATGTCATGCACGTAGAGAAGAACGTGTGTGAAAGCATCCTTGGTACTCTGCTCAAGATTAAAGGTAAAAGAAAGGATGGTGACGGTTCATGGCTCGATATGCTTGCCAATCTATCAAAATGCAAGAGTGAAGCAGAAGATGATGAAAAATTCATCGAAGCTCACCAGAGTTACAATTTTAGTACAAAAGAAGCAACACAGTCTTCACCTATTTTGTCACAGCCTGATTTTTGGTCCTTTCTTTTTCTTTTGTTTATCTGAGATTTTTTCTTGAGTTTTCTTTTCCGTTGCTATGTGGTTTGGAAACTGAAGAAGATGACCTCTTCTTCTTTCTAGAGTGGCTTGCCATTCTCAAAACCATCCCTAGACCTTGCCATTTCCATCTTGGACCAACCCCAATATTATTTTTCTAGGGAATATTCCTTTTTCTATTAAAGGAACAATCCTTTTTGCCCTAGGTTGTGAAGCAACCTATATTTCCATCACTCCCAAAATTCCCAAATAATTCTCATAAATTGTTTGGGTCATATCTTTCTCGAATATGGCAAAATATTTCATTGGCCATGTTCCTCATCATGCTCAATTAATTATTTTCGTATTCTGTCCTGAATGGCAGATTATGAAGCAAGTGCTATTTTGGTTCATCCAAATGGAATGAAACTTTTTGGGCATCTCCATATCTTCAAATAATTGGGCCATGCCCAATTTCAGCTAAACTTGCCTCTCCATGTGAGTGCATCATCATGCTCATGTTTCTGGACTATTTTGGTCAGTTGCAAAGCAAGTGTATTAAACCTTGATCCATTTCTCTTCAAACTCCCCAGGACTATAGTCCTTCCTACCCTAAACCTCCAAGATAACACATTTGGCACCTAGCTCTTCTCAGCTGATCACACTAACTTGATCAAGTTTGCGACAACAAACTTCAGAGGTTAAATCCCACTTAACCAGAGCACCTTTTATCAAGCCACCACCTCAGTTGAGACCTCCACTGGTAGGACTAAACCCCAGACACGTTTTTGCCGAACGCCGTGCACTGTGTGCACCACTGCCCGTGGTGACCACCGTTTTGGCGTGCAATGGCCGTGTCTAGAGCGTCATTTTGCCTCGGCCCTGCTTGTGCTCGTCGTCTCGTGCGCGTGCGCCTGTCCAGCGTGTTCCCCGCGTCGTCGCCGTCCCCTTGGAGCCATCTCCCCCTCCCGAAGCCTCCTCGCTGGCGCTCGTCGTCGTTCTCGCACGGGATCACTATGGCCGACAGTGTTTTAATGGCGCTTGACCTCTTCCTCTGCTCCCCCTTGGCTCCTGCTGCCCAGTGCTCCTCTGTAGCTCGTCCGTTCTCCCCTCGTCGCTTTCCCCGTGCCTCCCCGTGATCGCTGCCGTCGCCAAGGCCTCGGCCGGACGTGCCCGGCGGCAACCGAGCCGCTCCTCTCGCCCCGGCTATTAGTAGCCCTCCCCGCAGCCTCCCGAGCACACCACTCGCCTCCCCTCCGGCTAAATTAGCCCGAAGTCGAGCCCTCCTCCACCTCTAGCCACCACCATCGCCTTGCCCACACTCCGGCAACTCTCCCCGTGCCCTTGCACCCTCTAGGGCCATGCCCCGAACACCAGCGCAGCCTCTGCCTCCTCCTTCCACCACCCGTCGCCGCCTCCCCACTCCTCCTCGGGGCTTGTTTTCCCCCTGGATGCATGCGGTGGGCCGCGCCGCGCTCGTCGGTGGCTTCCCCTTGGCCGGATTTGGCCGGAACCGCGAGGCCAGTGCCGACGCCGGAGCCCCTCCCTCTGTTCCGCGCCCGCGTCGGGAGGAAGAGGAGGAGGAGCGAGAGTTGAGAGAGAAAGGAGTGGGACCCACTTGGCAGCGAGATAAGCCCTGGCCCTGCCTCTCATGACGTGGATAAGTGGAAGCATCAACCCATAGAGTACGTGTCCGCTTTTAGAAAGCGTATTCTATTTTCACTTCGGCCAGAAATGCGCTTTCTCTCTTCTGAAGACGTATTTTCTGAGAATGCGTTTTCTGTTTTCAGCTCAGGGGCCTGTTTGTAGGAATCATTTTACAGATTGGTCCCTGGACTTCGTCAGGCTATAAATTTTTGCTCGTAACTCCGATTAAGGTGAATCCAACGCCCACATTTTCGTCTTGTCGAGCCCGTTGTCGGTGTCAAAACCGGCGGATCTCGGGTAGGGGTCCCGAACTATGCGTCTAAGGTCGATGGTAATAGGAGACAGGGGACCCGATGTTTACCCAGGTTCGGGCCCTCTCTATGGACGTAATACCCTACTTCCTGCTTGATTGATCTTGATGAATATGAGTATTACAAGAGTTGATCTACCACGAGATCGTAATGGCTAAACCCTAGAAGTCTAGCCTGTATGACTATGGTAATGAATATCTCTCTTTCCGGACTAAGCCCTCTGGTTTATATATACACTGAGAGGATCTAGGGTTACATCAGGTCGGTTACAAAGAAAGGAATCTATATATCCAGTCACCAAGCTTCCTTCCACGCCAAGGAGAGTCCCATCCGGACACGGGTGCAGTCTTCGGTCTTCATGTCTTCACAGCCCATCAGTCCGGCCCATGGCTAACAGGCCGGACGCCCGAGGACCCCTTAGTCCAGGACTCCTTTAGTAGCCCCCGAATCGGGCTTCAATGACGAGGTGTTCGGTGCGCAGATTGTCTTCGACATTGCAAGGCGGGTTCCTCCTCTAACGACTTCTAATTAATGTATTCGGCTTATAATTCAATGCCACACCCCTCGGCTTCTGTGCATCTTTGTCTTCAGCTTCCACGCGTCGGGCAAATGCGGACGGTCAGGGTATTTTTTGCAAATAACACCCCGGCCATGCAAGGAAGAGCGTCTATTTAAAGGGATTGGATCTCAGACCCATTCGGTACCACGCGGAGAAAATCCTCAGAGATCGCTAGGAAAGACCATTCCAACATGGCTAGCATCCCGCGCTTCTCCTCCCGTTCCGGCCCAGAGAAAGGCGAGAGGGAGAGGTGTTCCGTATCTCATGGCCAGCTGGAAAAGCTGCAAATGCAGGGGTTTCTCCCTCCTGCAGATTTGGTCCCTGTTCGGGCAGGGTTAGCTTCCTTCAACGGCAATACCTAGGCGGAGGATTTTCCCAATCCGTCCGCGGGGGAACGAGTGTGCTTCGTCCCCTATCTGCTGAGTGGCGTGGGATTTCCCATTCACCCATTCCTCCGAGGGCTTCTGGAGTATTATGGCCTCCAGGTGCACAATTTTACCCCAGCTTCCATCCTGCACATTGCGGGTTATGTCGCTTTATGCAAACTATTCCTGGGTTGTGAGGCCCATTTTGATCTGTGGAGAAAGTGGTTTTGACTTGTCCCGCGCAAGCACGAGGGATCGATATTCGAAGTGGGCGGGGCCGAAATATGGCGTATTGCTGAGACCGGATACCTATCCGGCACACCGGAGAAAGCTTCCGAAGAGTGGACCTCCGAGTGGTTCTACATTGATGACGTCATACTTCCAGATCCAGTCCGGAGAGGTCTCCACGAGTTTGCGAGTGTTCCTTTGAAGAAGCGCCACAGCCGGCGCCCTCGAAGCCCCGAGGAGGAAGATAGTGCGGAAGTTCGCCAACTCCTAAGCAAGATCAAGACGCTTGCCCAGTCCGGGTATACGATAGTCGAAGTGATGGCGACCTCCATAGTGCGGGGAGTTCAGCCATTCCAATACAGAGGATTTCCCATGTGGAATTACAATGGGGAAGATGACGCCTCCTGCTGCGGCAGGAAAGGTCGAGACACCCCTGCCGCCCTAGCCAAAATATTGGCCGAACTGTTCAAGGGTTAGGAAGAGGAGTTCCTGCGCATCACGCACATAGAAGGATATTCCATGTACAATCCTCCTAGCTGGGTGAGCCCCCAACTTTTTGCTCCACTCATTCCTCTCCCTGAGCTTTACTAACTCGTCCATTTATAACAGCACTGGCGAAAGACTTCTGAGGGGCTTTACAGCCCCGCTCAGCAGCCCGAGGGCCACAATCGGGACCTTGACCACGGATTCAAAGAGGATCCAAATATATTTGTAGTGCTGGAGAATGGCGTGTTTTACCAGGCGAGCTACGATGGCACCGAAGTGGCTATCATCGCCGATTACCCTGGTCTTCTCCCCGCTTCACACATAAGTAGTCTTGAGACATCTTCCCGAAAGGATTCCCTCCTTCTGCCTCACCCACCGCACTGTCTCGTGCTTCGAAGGGGAGGCGTTCGACATACCGTGCTACTCCAGGAGCAACTCCAAAGTGAGCGGCTCCCGCACCGGGCAAGCCTTCAAAGAGGAAGGCAGGCGAAGACACGGTCGGGCCTTCGTTAAAGAGGTATGGGTTTGCAAATATGTTTTTTAATAGTCGCACCCAACTGTGACATTCATGTTCATCCCGTATCAGGAAAAGAGTCCGCCGGACTGTGTCCGGGGGTCCGGGCAGTAATATTCCCAGCAGCCAGGATCCAGCCCCAGCCAAGGGGGTGGGGGCCGATATGGGAGTGACGCCGAACTGTCCTTCGGCCGAGGGCTCGGAAAATATGTCCATCACCAACTCGGAAGTGGAGAGCGCCATGAATCATCAGCGCTGGAGGGCCATTTTACGAGACCCCTGCTGTTCGAAAGAGGTGTTTGATGCCTTCTGCTCGGCTGACGCATACATCCGAGCTGCTCGAGATGGGCTTAGCAGAGCCACAAAGCAGCATTTAACAGATGTGCGGGTAAGATTTATTATGTCCGAAAAGGATAAGCACATGCTAGTAGCCCCCGAGACCAAAAGCAGTTGGCACAAGTGATTTAAGGATCGATGTATAACCAGGTTCTGACGGAGAGGAACAACCTGCTAGCTCAAGAGCTGGAGCAGTGTCGGACACAACTAAATGCTTCTACCGCTGAACTGAAAGAGTCCAAGAAGGCATCTTCTGGTAAGGTTCCCCTCCATCGAGGAATAACAATTATACAGTAGCTGTGCTAATACTGTTGTATCTCATAATAGGATCATCAGGTCAACTGGAAGAGAAGTTGAAAACCGCTCAAGCGGGAGAGAAAGAGGCAAAAAGACTACACGCTGCAGGCGAGCGTATCCTGGCCCGAGCCGTAGGGGAGAAAAACAAACTCCAAGATTCAAACACCAAACTGGGCGAAGAACTGAAGGATATACGAGCCCAGCTAGCCGACTCCGTGAAGGAGAACAAAAAACTGCGAGGCGTCATATTCAGTATGTTGCTGTATTTACCTTATAATAGTTTGGAAGTAAAAGTAGCTGATATAGCTGTGATTGCAGGTATATTGACGGGCCGCCCCGAAGAGGAGGTGTCCGGATCATCGAGTGATCTTCTGCAAGGGCTGTCGCAGTTGCACACGCAAGCTCGGCAGGCAATGCGGAGTGTAGCCAAGGCCTTATGGCCATCCAACTCCCTTCCAGGGAGTATGGAGAAGCTTGTAGAGCTGTTCAAGCGAGCGCGGCGGCATATCCGACTATGGAAGATATCGGCCTGCCAAGAGGGTGCGCGAGAGGGCTGGGCCATGGTAAAAACACGATAAACCAAGCTGGATCCAAATCACATGGCCCGGGTCGGACCGCTAGGGTCAAATGGGGAAGAAATTCCCATTAGTTTAGTATATGGCCAGGTAGAGGTGGCTGCTAGATACTCCCAACAGGAGGAAATTTTTTAAGTCCTAAGTGACTATGTATTTTCCTTCTAGCTGGATTGTAAAACGATTGTCATGGCCGAGCTTTCACTTCGATCTCTCGACCCAAAGGTGCGGAGTGTTTCCGAATACGCGAGCGGCAAAATAGTCCGGGGTATGCGTGGAAACCAGGCGTAGGGGCCATAGGTGCTTGAACAGACAAGTTGTATCCGGCTAGTTATGTTATATTACATTGAAATCATAAGAAACATCTTCCAGAGAGAATAGTTCCGTTAAGGGTTCCTTTCCCTGGGTGTGCATGCATCGATGTGCATGTCCGGACTGTGATTAAAAAATCACAGTGTGTATAACTTCTGGGGGTTCACAATGGAGCGAGTGCAAAAACATCTTTAGTTCGACGACAGAATATTCCCTTAAGAATGCTAGCTTTTGGCTTCACCCAGTCTGAGGTACACATCCGTATGACCCGGCAGTAACAATCGCAGAGGTGCTCCCTTTATGCCCTAGCCGAACTAACGGGAACATAGCACTACAAAAAAAGACACTTCCGTGATGATACGTGTTTGTCACAGTAGGTCACGTTTTCTGTCATGCATGTACATCCATGACAAATTTATGACATAATCAAGATAGTCATACCTGTGCTGTCGTAGAAGTGTTCCATGACATTACCAAAATTATCATCACGGAAGTGTCCACTTCCATGACGATAAATCGCGCGTCACAGAAGTGCTTTCGTCAAGGGTGACCGACACGTGGCATCCACCGTAACGGAACACCGTTAAGCTATCGGGTCCAGTTTTGGATCCGATAACCCATTAACAGCCCGGACCAATGGGGATTTTCCACGTGTAAAATCATCATTGGCCGGAGAAAACACGTGTTGCCTCACCGTTGGGACAGATGTCATCCACTCATTGGACAGGAGGTGCCTATGATACGTTGACATGTGGCACGGCCCAACTGTGGCCCATTCCGGTGAAAAAGGCCGGCCCAGTAAAAAATAGCAGGCCGGCCCATATAAGGCCTACTTGTGTCAGGTCCATTTAAGCCCACGACCCATACGAGATGTGCCAATTCGGCCCGTCAACGGCCCGTTAACAGCCCGCTATATATTTGGGCTCAATATCGGCCCGATGAGATTTTGGCCTGTTAACGGCCCATTCAGTGGATGGGCCAATTTTCAAGATGTACATCTTTCGGCCTTTTAGCGACCCATTTAAATATTGGGCTTATTTCCGGCCCGGTGTGTCTTTCAGCCTGTTGACGTCCCATAAAGCAGTTGGGCCATTTGTAGTCGGACCTGAGTTTCGGCCTTTTAGCGACCCATTTAAGTGTTGGGCCAATTTCCGGCCCGGTGTGTCTTTCAACCTGGTGACGGCCCATATATCTGTTGGGCCATTTGTAGTCGGACCTGAGTTTTGGCCTTTTAGCGACCCATTTAAGTGTTGGGCCAATTCCCGGCTCTGTGTGCCTTTCAGCCTATTAACGGACCATAAATGAGTTGGGCCATTTGTAGTCGGACCTGAGTTTTTGCCTTTTAACGGCTCATGCCCTTCATGGTCCAATACCAGCCCGATTTCTCTTTCGGCCTGCTAAAGGCCCACAACACAGTTGGGCCATTTACAATACGACCTGACTTTCGGCCTCTTAGCGGCCCATGCTCTACATGGTCTAGTACAAGCCTGCTGTCTCTTTCGGCCTGCTAAAGGCCCACGGTATAGTTGGGCCAGATGTAGCCTGAACTTAGTAACGGCCTGTGAACGGCCCGTGAAATCAATTGGGCCCACCTGTTGCCCGCTTCGATGTCATCCTATTAACGACCCTGGAGTTAGAGGGCCGACCATTAAGTTTTGGCCTGGTAACGACCCATTAACTTAATGGGCCCACTAAAGTTCATACATGTCTTTAGGCCAAATTAGATAATTTGAGGCCATTACGACGAGCAATTATGCACAGGACCAAAACGATCAAGCAAAGGTATGGCATACAGGGAAAAATGTTGCACATCCAGCATATAGTAGAGGAAATTACATCCACTGGGCAATCAATGATTGATGCCAGTGCAAATAAATGAACAGAACCTAACGATCTACAACGTCACAATCTACAACCTCAGCACAGATGATGCCCATAAGCATGTGGGCAAGTTCTTGCTGCTTTGCTACACTGTCTCTGAAAACATTGATCAGTTGTTGTGTCGCACGACTCTGCACCTCTGATTCCTCCACCATTTCCATCATTCCTTCAGCCATTAATTGGTTCACAAACATAAATTTTTTCCATTGCATTCGAGACAGAGGATATTGAACAGATTTAGATGACGATTTTGGCAGTCTTGTATTATTGATAGTGGAGAGTGTCTTGACCACTGCATCATAACATAAATTAGGAGGGGAACCAAACAGATTAATCATGAGTTATTGGCATATTACCTGGCCTAGATTTATTGGAAAGAAATAATGGGGCTGCCTTGCTGTTTTCAGAGTTTGTCTTCTTATCTTTAGCAGCCTGCACCAAATTAAGACACTAGCATTGCTATCATTGGTCAAGTCAGATAATAGGAAAGCAACATTGGCACAACGAACGTTTGGGAAACTAGCCAACACCAAATTAACACAATATGGCACAACTATCATCAGCCAGGTAACGTAATACGAAAGCAACATTGACACAATGAATGAATGGGCAAGCAGAGCAGCACTACAATTCAGTAATGTGCATGATATGTGATAGTACACTCATGCAGCTCAGTATGCAAAACTACCAGGCAGTTTTCTTTACAAAAATCAACATTGGCGCCTTTAAAATTTTGCTACAACAAATTTTAGATCAGACAAAGGTTGGATTCACGCCGATTAACAAAATGCATGCTTTATGTAAAAATATAGTGATATACAACAGGTACTTACATCAGCATTGGAGCACAGAGAATTCCCGCAAGATATTATCCTCGAATGCAATTCCAATGAACAAAATCTTCTATCATTTAACCTTATTTTCTAAAAGAGAGATGGGTAAGAAACATGTAGAAAATATGATCAGAATGCTATAAAATTTCATGATGCGAGGATACGCACACGCTTCTTAGAATGGAGTTGACATGCTTTTGCCGGACTGGAGCGGACTAGTTCTTTGGCCACTGTAATCTGCTTATTATCAGTGGGAGTTGGGTTTCTCTGTGCTGGAGCAGTATCTATGAAAAATGGAGTTGGTTTATTATCTCCTGGCGTTTGGATCTTTTGCAAAGACCTGGTTTGTAACCCTTTAGATTCTAACATAGCCGTCTTCCCCTTGCATGCCTTATATAGAAGAATGGTGCTTCAATTATAAAACATGCTACAACAGAGATGGAATAGGTACTGAAGAATAGAAAGGCATGACATATTGACATGTATTCCCTCCATCCGGAAATAAATGGATGGGTCTAGGCGTATTTCAGTTCTAGATACATCCAGTTTTATCCATTTCTGCGACATGTAATCCGGACGGAGGGAGTATGATGTAAGAGCTAGGGATACGATAGGACAACACAGTAAAAAAACACTGAAAACCCACTGCAGAACCAAAGTAATCAAACCCACTGATATGAGATAGTACACTCATGCAGCTCAGGATGCAAAACTACCAGGCAGTTTTCATTACAAAAATCAACATTGTGGCCTTTAATCATACATTTTGCTACAACTAAATTTAGATCAGATAAAGGTTGGATTCACGCCGATTAGCAAAATACATGTTGATGTAAAAATATAGTGATATACAACAGGTACTTACATCTGCATTGGAGTACAGAGAATTCCTGCAAGAATCTTTCCTCACAGATGATACCAGTGCATAAATTCTTCTATTTGTTAAGCTTATTTTCTAAAAGAGAGATGGGTAAGAAACATGTAGAAAATATGATCAGTATGCTATAAAATTTCATGATGCAAGGATACGCACACGCTTCTTAGAATGGAGTTGACATATTTTTGCTGGACTGGAGCGGACTAGTTCTTTGGCCACTGGAATCTGCTTATTATCAGTAGGAGTTGGGTTTGTCTGTGCTGCAGCAGTATCTATAAAAACTGGAGTTGGTTTATTATCTCCTGGCGTTTGGATCTTTTGCAAAGACCTAGTTTGTAACCCTTCAGATTCTAACATAGTCGTCTTCCCCTTGCATGCCTTGTATAGAAGAATGGTGCTTCGATTATAAAACATGCTACAGCAGAGAGATGGAATAGGTACTAAAGAATAAAAGGCATGACATATTGACATGTATTCCCTCCATCCGGAAAAAATGGATGGGTCTAGGCGTATTTCAGTTCTAGATACATCCTTTTTTTATCCATTTCGGCAACATGTAATCCAAACGGAGGGAGTATGGTGTAAGAGCTAGGGATACGACAGGACAACACAGTAAAAAAACACTAGTTGAATGAAGAACTGTATGCTAGCAGAATACGTACATAAAAACTAAGGCAGCATACACATGTATGATTGGGAAACTAAGATGGCATTGCAACAGAGCACTAGAATAGCTCTTCAATGTAAAAAAACATGGTATGGTAGACAGATGAAGTACGTACTGATGAATAACAATGCATAAGATATTCAGAAGCATGATGTCCAAATTAAGCAGATGGCATTGTGATAGAGTAGAATGACAGTACTTGAATTTGAAAACATGTTATCATGAACGGAATAGGTACTGAAAAACAGGAAGGCATAACATATTTACATGCATGATCAGCATGCTAAGCACATGGCATTGCAACAGAGTACATACACTCCAGGACATTTTTGACAAGGAGGGAGTACCTCATCTGGATGATTCGAGTGCACTCGTTTGACTGTCATACCGGCGTGCGACCCAGCACGGACGGGACGCACCACTGAAGGGACGGGACGGCACAGTCATAATTTCAGTTTTTCTAGTTTTCCACGGCAAGCTGCCGCGCTAAGCCATGCCTGCTTATGCATTGAATTCTGATGACCGCGATGACCATCGCGTTTCCCGCGACACGCTAGCTCGCCTACCTTCCGCCTATAATTACTGTTTCCCGGGCTTCTCCGGTGGCACCATCACGCAACTGGCCCTATCCTCATAAGCCCCCACCGGCCCGACGTCGCTCACCACTTATCCTCGCTCTCGCCACGTCCGCCATGCCCCCGCCCGTCTGCGATAGCCGGTCACCGCCGGAACTAGTGTTCGGTTTTTCACCGGAAGGCAGACGGAGGGAGGAGGCATTCTATCGGTCTTTAGATGGCAATGCGGAGATCGAGGAGTTGTTGGAGCGCGACCGCCTGGCGGAGGAGCAGGAGTTGCTGGAGCGCGACCGCTTGGCGGAGGAGCAGCGTATCACCGATTTGTGCCGCCAGCGGGACATGGAGCAGCAGCGCACCGACGCTCTGAGTCGCGAGTAGAGCGCCCGCAACTGGGCCGACTACGTGGAGGCCGGGGCCCGACAAATAGCCTTGGAGGCTGTCGGGCATGCACGCGTTCGCGACGCCGATTTTTACTACCAGCTCATCAACTGGGTTTCCCGCTTAGAAGCCGAAGCTTCGGTGGACCACGCCGGCATGAAAAGGGCCAACGCGCGCGAGCAACGCGCCCTATCGCACCTCTGGCAAGTCCGAGGCGAGGCGAAGGACGCCGGTGCCGGCGTTTAGCGTGTACCGCAGATGGCGGCCGACATCGTCTAGTTAGTACTTGTACGCTACTAGAGTATTAGTGGGAGTAAATAGTTAACTTGGCTATGATGGTTGTCAACGTGGAAGTTCAGTACTCTATATGTGGATCAGACCTGTTACTTTGCTCTGAATGTTGAACTTTCCGTTTGAACGTATGGAATGGGCTGTTATTTTTTTAAATGGGTTGTATTTGTCCTCCACGGATTTAGAGGCTGACTTGTGGGCCTACCAAGTTGACGCATACACAATCAGGAGATGATTTTACGTGGAGAGGATGACAGCAGGGACCCGCCAAGGTCATTGCAGTACACAAGCAAGTGCCTCCTTATTTCAAGCAAATAAAAAAATGGCTCCTCCTAATGGATTTCTGACATCTCGGTCCCATGCCATTGTCAACATAGTCAATAAACGAGAGAACTGCACAACGAGCGGCTGACACCAGGGACCTAGCAGCTCGCCCAGTTATTTTTGAGGGGTTAATTTGATAAATGCCACTCCAAATCTGGTGTTTCCGAGAAATGCCACTGCAATTTCCAAACCTTGAAAAATGCCATTTCATGCCATTTCCAGTGGCATTTTTTGAAGGCTGGAGTGGCGTTTTTCAAAGTTTGCAAATTGCAGTGGCGTTTTCCAAAGTTTGCAAAAATTGTAGTGGCATTTTTCAAAGTTTGGAAATTGCAATGGCATTTTTATGAATCACCATAATTGGAGTGGCATTTATCTAATTTGTTTTTGAGACAGAAGCAGGGTGTCAACTGGGCTGTGCGAGGCACTCTGGCCTGTCTAGACAGCCTTCTCTTTTATGTTTACCACAGACCAGCCCAGTAGTTTTTTTTCTTTGTGAAAATGGCTAGCCTAGTTTTTTTTTGTGATTTGCCAAGTAAGTCGCTTTGTCAGGCCTGTTGGGCTGCAAATCTTTCAAGACGAGGAGAGCTCCATTCGGCTAGACGAGAAAATGGCCTATCAGTAATGAGAAATGGGCTGTACATTTTTAAAACATAACAAACCGGCAATTAGTTTCAAATTTATTTTTTTAATTTTGAGATTTTAAATTGCATTAATTTTTATGCGTGGAGAATTTGTTGGATTTTATATTGATATACATTTATTTTTAAAATCAGTTTGAATGTGACTCGAAATTTCGGGATTAAAAACAGTTCGGACCGCACCGAAATATGCAAAATTTCGTATAATTTTTTAACCGTGGCCACAATATGGGCTATAATGCTAACAAAAAGAATATGGGCTCCAAAAAAAACCTTAAGTATTAGCAAATTGGCTGTAAATTATTAGAAATAATGGCAGATGGATGTCCATCCAACGGCCGTCGTGCTTCTTCAATCTCTGCTCTTCCTGCTCCAGCCGCTCAAACAAGCGCTGGCGGGACTGCCTGCTCCCTCCTCCCCGCGACCGGCTGTGCTACCGCGCAGGCCTCACCGCCTCACTGTACTCTCATCGCTGGCCTAGCCATCCCTCTACTCACCCATAGCTGATGTTATTCTCCGGCGAAGGCAGACGAACCAGTAAACCCTCGTACAGTCGTACTCCCCTACGCGTGGGAAACAACTGCCGAGTCTTCCCTGCGTCCGTGTCGTTCCCTTCCTAGGCCTCGCCGTCGTCCACCACCCTGGTGCTCTCGGCGCGGCCTGGTCAACGTGGTCAACAACCGACATGCATCTGAAGTGGACTGTACGTGGAGAAGCTGACAGCTGGGTAGACGGCCGCACGCAAGGAAATGCCTCCTTATTACGCGCAAAATAATGATTCCTTCACCTGACATCTGGGACCCACCGAAAGGGCCTCTGTATTTCGTGAAAAAAACGTTACCGCCGCCGACAGCTCGGCCCCACCAGCTATATCTTCGCACGCAAGGAAGTGCGTCCTTATTACGCACAAAATAATGAATACTTCCCCTGCTAGCTGGGACCCAGTATAGTGGCAGGCTGACTTGTGGGCCTACTAAGTTGACGGGGACGGAGGGCTTTGTCAACTTAGTCAATATGCACGATTCTAGCTCCAGTGACCGTACGATGTCCATCCAATGGTCGTAGTGCTTCTTCAACCTCTGGTCTTGTTGCTCCAGCCGCCCAAAGCAGCGCCGGTCGTGCCGCATGCTCCTGCCTCCCGTGGCTGGCTGTGCTGCTGCGGAGGCCTCACCGCCCCCTACTATTCCCACCACTGGCCAGGCCTTGCGACAACGTCAGCCTCACACCGCAGCCGGACCAGTGAACCCTCGTACTCCTCTCTGCGCGGGCTTCCACTGCTGTGCCTTCCCCGGCTCCGCGTCGTCCCCTTCCTAGGCCTCGCCATCGTCCACCACCCTGGTGCTCTCGGCACGGCGTGGTCAACATGGTCAAGGAACGGCTTCCATCGGACGTGGACTGTACGTGGAGAGTCTGACAGCTGGGTCCACGGCCGCAGCAAGGAAGTGCCTCCTTATTACGCGCAAAATAATTATTCCTCCACCTGACAGCGGGGACCCACCAGACGGGCCACCGTATTTCACGAAAAAATGTTTCCCCCTGACTGCTGGGACCCACCAGCTACATCTTCGCACGCAAGGAAGTGCCTGACAGTCGGGACCCACCTGGTCGAAGCGTACGTAGCGTTCTCAATCTGGTCGCGAACGTGTACGTACATAATGGTCGATGTAGAGGCGCGCACGTGTCGTAGTAGAGGCGCGCACGTAGCATGTACACGTACGTAGAACAGCCAGGGTGCAAGAAAGTAAATACAGCCACGTACGTACATACGGGCGGGGTCTCGAACGCCTACTCGCGCGTACGTATGGCCAAGGCTCGTGTACATGGCTGGGTCGGAACGGAGAAACAGCGTCGTCGTCATGTTCATGGGGAGCCAACGGAATGCGTCGTGTTCATCGGGAGGAAACGGAACTCGTGGGAGCCAACCGGCTTGGACGGAACATCCGATGGAAACGAGGCCTGGCGTACCGCAGAACAGAGGAAACGGCCTTGTGTTCGACCGGCCACGTTCCAAATGGGATCCTGTTCATCGGGAGGGGTCTGGCGTACCGCAAAACGGAGGAAACGGACCTACTACGGTCAAAACGGGGGTCCTGTTGATCGGGAGGGGTGTGGCGTACCGCAAAACGGAGGAAACGAAGTTGTGTTGGAGCGCTACGGTCGAAACGGAGGTCCTTATCATCTGTAGGGGTGTGGCGTACCGCAAAATGGGACTCCACGGGATACTGTTCATCTCCACAGTCGACCCACTCCAGCCTCCACGGGCTACTGTTCATCCACCGTCGACCTCCTCTAGCCTCCACCTGCGACTGTTCATCCACGGGCACCTGTTCATCCAGCCTCCACAGCGCACTACTCCACCGGCTACTGTTCAACCAGCCCTCTCCACGGGCTCCTGTTCAACCACCCCTCCATGTACTACTGTTCATCATGCCCTCCACCGTCTACTATTCATCCTGCCCTCCACGGGGTGCTCCTGTTCATCCTGCCCTCCACGAGGTCCTGTTCATCCAGCCCCAACCGGCTTGAACAATCGGGGTCCTGTTCATCCACCCCCACCGGGAACTGTTCATCCAAACCCCCCGCAACACTCACTGTTCATCCAGAGGCAACGCCATGGGGTCCTGTTCATCCACCCCCACCGGGAACTGTTCATCCAACCCCCCCCCCCCAGCAACACTCACTGTTCATCCAGAGGCAGCATCGATCGGCTTCAGTTACCAGCAGTAGCGAAGGAATCGCTCGATCGGGTTCAGTTAACAGCCATCGATCGTTCACTCGGGTTCAGTAACGCGTATCCTGCAGTGCAAACGCTCGGGTTAAGATAGAGCCCAACGCCTCGCTCGGGTTCAGTTAGAGCCCAACACCTCGCACACACGCGCGTACGTACGAGAGAAACGCGCATCGCTCGGCGCCCGACCACCCACCGTAACCGAGGACTCCCCGATATTTTCCGTGCCCTCGCTTTTACCATAGTTTTTTCTGTCATGGACGGCCCAAAGAATGTCATGCAGCTGCGTCTCCGGCCCACCCAGGACGAAAAGCCCCTTTTCTATCATGATTTTTTGTCATAGAGGTAGGACCCCACCACATCTATGATGATACCGGGTTTTGTCACAATTATCGTCATAGAAGTGTCATAAGTATGACAGAAAAGATTTTCGTTCGGCCCAAAATGTCACGTATGTGTCTTTTTTTCGTAGTGTAGGGTATAAGCACAGGAGCCAGGCAACCCAGATTGGCCAAAACTTAAGTCATATCGATGCATATAATGGCAAAGAAAAGGTACATATTGGAGAAAACACATATGTGATGAGCTTTATGCTCGGAAAATAAGAATAGCAAGCTTCTGTCCAAGAAGCCCCCAGGTATGATAGACGTACATACTTGAAGATGTATGCGTCGGGGGTGCACAGTCTAACCGCACGGAAGCCTTTAAGGATAAAGAGAAAGAACGAAAAGAGAGAAAAAATGATGAAAACAAATAAGAGGAAGGAGACGAACAAAGAGTTCGGCGCTAGGCATAGAATCTTTGGAGTCTGGCCGCGTTCCAGGGATTTGGCTCTAGTCGATTGTCTGACGCATCACGCAAGCGGTACGCCCCTCCGGTGAGAACTTGGTCAATGATGAAGGGACCCTCCCACTTGGGCTTGAGTTTGTCCTTTTTCTTCTCCGGCAAGCGTAGAACGAGTTCGCCGACGTTGTAAGCTTTGGCCCGCACATTTCTGCTTCGATACCAGCGAGCCTGCTGTTGATAAAATCCGGAACGGGCTTTTGCGACATCGCGCTCCTCCTCCAGGGCATCTAAGCTGTCCTGCCGATCGAGCACAGCCTCTCTCTCTCTTCGTACATGTGCACTCGAGGTGAGACATGAATAATGTCGCATGGTAGTACTGCCTCTGCGCCGTACACCATGAAAAAAGGTGTGTATCCGGTAGTGCGATTGGGCATGGTCCGTAGCCCCTAGAGTATGGAGTCGAGCTCCTCAACCCAGTGCTTGTTTGATTCCTTCAAAGACCGCACTAGTCTAGGCATGATGCCGCTCATAATGAGACCATTGGCTCTTTCGACTTGACCGTTTGTTTGTGGGTGATAGACATAGGCGTAATCGAGCTTGATGTCCAGATTGGCGCACCAGGTTTTCACTTTGTCGGCTGTGAAGTTGGAGCCGTTATCGATGATTATACAGTGCGGAACACCATAACAGTGTACAACGTGGGATATCAATTCTATCACCGGCCCGGATTCGGCCGTTTTAACTGGTTTAGCATCTATCCACTTGGTGAATTTATCCACCATGACCAGCAGATATTTTTTCTTATGGCTTCCTCCTTTAAGGGGTCCAACCATATCCAATCCCCAGACCACAAAAGGCGAAGTGATGGGTATTGTTTGTAGGGCGGTGGGGGGCATGTGGCTTTGGTTGGCGAAGAGTTGGCATCCGACGCAATGTTGGACAAGGTCCTGTGCATCTGCTCGGGCCGTCGGCTAGTATAATCCTGTAAAGAAGGCCTTGCTAACAAGGGCTCGAGCTGTGGCGTGGTGCCCACCGAGATCGGCATGAATTTCAGCCAGGAGCTGCCGCCCCTCCTCCTCGGAGATACACCTTTGAAGGACTCCGGTAGCGCTTTTCTTATAGAGCTCTCCGTCGTGAACCTTGTAGGCCTTCGAACACCGAACAATGCGGCGGACCTCATTCTGATCCTCAGGAAGTTCTTTCCTATTGAGGTAAGCCAAGAAAGGTTCGGTCCATGGGGCAATGACTGCCATAACAAGATGGGCTGACGGTGTTATTTCGATGGTGGAGCCGCCGATGATATCTGTGTGTTCGGCCTCTGGGCTTGTGCTCGAATCCGGACTAGTGTTGCTGCTTTCCCCCTGCCACACGACGGATGGCTTGAAAAGCCTTTCCAAAAATATATTAGGTGGGACGGGGTCGCACTTGGCGCCAATATGAGCGAGAACGTCCGCCGCTTGATTACTTTCACAGGCCACATGATGGAACTCGAGCCCCTCGAACCGAGCCGACATATTTAGTACGGCATTACGATAAGCCACCATCTTTGGGTCTTTGGCATCGAAATCTCCATTTATTTGAGATATTCCCAGGTTTGATTCTCCGCGCACTTCTAGGCGTTGTATGCCCATGTAGACAGCCATCCGGAGACGATGCAACAAGGCCTCGTATTCGGCTGCGTTGTTGGAGTCTGTATATAGTATTTGGAGTATGTACTGAACAATGTCTCTAGTAGGGGACGTTAAAACGACGCTCGCTCCTAGCCCTGCCAGCATTTTGGAGCCATCGAAATACATAACCCAATTGGAATATGTGCCGTACTCTTTAGGGAGTTCGGCCTCTGTCCATTCGGCAACAAAGTCAGCCAGTACTTGGGATTTAATAGCTCGATGTGGTTTGTATGTAATGTCGAATGGGAGGACCTCAATGGCCCATTTGGCAATCCGGCCCATGGCATAGCGGTTGTTTATAGTGTCATTGAGTGGTACTTCGGAAGCTAACGTAATCGAGCACTCCTGGAAGTAGTTACGGAGCTTTTGGGATGCCATGAAGACCGCATACGCTATCTTTTGATAATGGGGGTACCGGGATTTGCATGGTGTGAGGACAGTGGATACGTAGTATACTGGCTTCTGAAGCAGGAATTTGTGTCCGTCCTGTTCTCGTTCAACGATGAGCACGGCGCTCACCACCTGATGTGTTCCGACATTTATAATAACATCGGTTCAGACGTTTGGCGCGTCCAGGATTGGGTTGCTCGCAAGAAGGGTTTTTATTTCCTCCAGTCCGGCTGTTGCCGAGTCCGTCCACTCAAAGTGATCGGTTCGCCATAGAAGGCGATAGAGTGGCAGTGCCTTTTCTCCCAATCTAGAGATAAAGCGGCTTAGAGCTGCCACACAACCCGCGAGTTTTTGGACTTGTTTAAGGTCTGTTGGCGTAGCCAATTGTGACAGAGCTCGAATTTTTGCTGGATTTGCTTCAATTCCTCTGTTGGAAATGATGAAGCACATCAGTTTTCCAGCGGCGACGCCGAAAACGCACTTTTCCGGATTGAGCTTAATGTCATACGCGCGGAGGTTGTCGAATGTGAGACGTAAATCGTCTATTAGTGTCTCGCCATGCCTGGTTTTGATGATGACGTCATCGGCATAAGCTTCAACTGCCTTGCCGATCTGTTTCTCCAGGCATGTTTGAATCATGCGTTGGTATGTGGCGCTGGCATTCTTAAGCCCGAAGGGCATGGTGTTGAAGCAGAATGGCCCATATGGGGTAATGAATGCTGTTGCAGCTTGATCGGACTCCTTCATTTGATTTGATGGTATCCAGAATATGCATCAAGGAAACACAGTGAGTCATGTCCTTCAGTAGCATCGATGATTTGATCGATGCGGGGGAGAGGGAAGGGATCCTTAGGGAAAGCCTTGTTGAAGTCTTTGAAATCGACGCACAGACGCCAGGATTTGTCCTTCTTTGGTACCATCACCAAGTTTGCTAGCCAGTCCGGATGTTTTATTTCTCTAATGAATCCGGCCTCAAGTAGCTTGGCTAACTCCTCCCCCATGGCTTGCCGTTTGGGTTCGGAAAAGCGCCGCAATCCTTGTTTGACTGGTTTATATCCCTTTAATATATTGAGACTATGCTCGGCCAATTCACGTGGGATTCCAGGCATGTCAGAAGGGTGCCAGGTGAATATATCCCAGTTTTCGCGAAGGAAATCCCTTAGTGCGGCATCGACCGTTAGGTCTAGTTGTGCTCAAATAGATGCTGTCTTCTTGGGGTCCGTTGGGTGGACCTGGAATTTGACTATTTCTTCTGCCGGCTTGAAGGAGGTGGATTTGGGTCATTTGTCTAAGATCACATCGTCCTTATCCATCGTAGAGCGCAGTGTGGTTAATTCTTCGGCCGCGAGGGCTTCAGATAATGCCTCAAGGGCCAGGGATGCGGTTTTGTTTTCAGCGCGGAGTGCTATGTCCGGATCACTGACAAGAGTGATTATGCCGCTTAGTCTGAGAATTTTGAGTTTCATATACCCGTAATGAGGTATAGCTTGGAAGCGTGTAAAAGCTTCCCGCCCCAACAGGGCGTGGTATCCGCTGCTGAAAGGAGCCACTTGGAAGGTGATCTCTTTAGACCGATATTTCTCCGGCGTGCCGAATACCACGTCAAGTGTGATTTTTCCCGCACACCGCGCCTCCCGACTAGGAATGATTCCTCGGAAGGTCGTGCTGCTCTGCTTCATCCGGCTCCTGTCTATTTCCATTTTGTGGAGTGTATCCTCATAGATGAGGTTTAGTCCGCTGCCGCCGTCCATGAGGACCTTGGTGAGTCTAAAGCTATCCACGATGGGACTGAGGACTAATGCGGCTGGCGCTCGGACTGTCTTGTTTTTCGGTTCGTCACCGGCATTAAAGGTTATAGCCGTGTCGTTCCAAGGGTTTATCGCGGCGTTTTGGCAGACTTCGGCAAGGTCGCGGGGTGCCCTTTTGCGCTTACTGTTTGAAGCGAATGTCTCGAAGACCGTCAATACTCTGGGGTCGTCGTCTTCTGGAGGGTGTTGCTCTAGGGCATTTTTGCTAAGGATGTCCTCGCCGCTCTTGGCTACCTGCCGGAGTATCCAACATGCTCTAAGGCTGTGGGTTGGTATGATGTCCGATGTTGTGTGTATTTTGCATGGGCCATCGAGCCATCCCCCCAGAACGGTTCCATGCCGCGTAATGGGATTATGTTTCTTGGCTATTAGACTGGGCGTGTCATGAGGATGTGCCCTTTTCGCCTGGACCAGCGGTTGAGTTGGGACTGATGGCTCCCAACAAGCTGCATGATCTTTCCAGGCGCTTTCCATTGCGTTGTACTTCTGTACGATAGTTTCCAAGTCAGCGAAGTTTATTATATGGCGGCGATTAATGGCGTTGAGGATTCCTTCGTTCGTGCAATTATTGCAGAACGCAAATATCGCGTCCTCGTCGCGGGAATCTTTAACCTTGCCCTTGACAACGAGAAATCTGGCCCAGAAGTGGTGGACCGTTTCCTAAGACTACTGTTGTATGCTCATGAGAGCGCTTATGTCTGGGTGGGTGGGAGGAATTGGATTCGGACCCTGACCCGGTCGATGATCCGGAGTCTGAAGGTTTTCCAGACTCAACAGTCCGGGCTCCGGAGTATTTTCTGGTTGCCTGTGCCCGCCGTCCGATTCTATGTTCGGAAGGCCGGTCACCTCCTTTTTCTGGTGGGTGTCCAGCTCTGAAGGGTCGGCGACCCAGACATAATCCGTCTTCTGTATAAGGGAAGAGTCGCTGTCTTGCTCCTCGACTACCGCTATCTGGTGGGTGACCGGTGGAGATTTGATTTCTCTTTGGTCAGGTTTAAGCCCGATCCGATCGTAATCTGTGGCGATTCCCAGGGCAGCGATGCGATCAAGGAGCTCATTTAAAGACGAAAACTCCGCCGGATCCATCTGCTTGGAGTGTTTGGGGTCGATACGAAGGGGATTTTCGATGGCCCGAGAGGTCATAGTCGTCTTGGCGGCCGAACGGGCGATCATGGTAAAGCCGCCCAGCCGGAGGGTTTGGCCTGGGGCCAGTTCTCCTCCGGCGGTGATATTGTCTTTAAGGACGAGGCGAGTCATCGATCCTGTTTTCGACGGCACAGTGGAACTCTCAATGAAAGCACCAATGTTGGTGTCAAAACCGGCGGATCTCGGGTAGGGGGTCCCGAACTGTGCGCCTAAGGTCGATGGTAACAGGAGACATGGGACACGATGTTTACCCAGGTTCGGGCCCTCTCTATGGAGGTAATACCCTACTTCCTACTTGATTGATCTTGATGAATATGAGTATTACAAGAGTTGATCTACCACGAGATCGTAATGGCTAAACCCTAGAAGTCTAGCTTGTATGACTATGGTAATGAATATCTCTCTTTCCGGACTAAGCCCTCTGGTTTATATAGACACTGGGAGGATCTAGGGTTACATCAGGTTGGTTACAAAGAAAGGAATCTACATATCCGGTCTCCAAGCTTGCCTTCCACGCCAAGGAGAGTCCCATTCCGACACGGGTGCAGTCTTCGGTCTTCATGTCTTCACAGCCTATCAGTCCGGCCCATGGCTAACAGGCCGGACGCCCGATGACCCCTTAGTCCAGGACTCCCTCAGTAGCCCCCGAACCGGGCTTCAATGACGAGGTGTTCGGTGCGCAGATTGTCTTCAGCATTGCAAGGCGGGTTCCTCCTCTGACGACTTCTAATTAATGTATTCGGCTTATAATTCAATGCCACACCCCTTGGCTTCTGTGCATCTTTATCTTCAGCTTCCATGCGTAGGGCGAATGCGGACGGTCAGGGTACTTTTTTGCAAATAACACCCCGGCCATGCAAGGAAGAGTGTCTATTTAAAGGGATTAGATCTCAGACCCATTCGGCACCACGCGAAGAAAATCCTCAGAGATCGCTAGGAAAGACCATTCCAACATGGCTAGCATCCCCCACTTCTCCTCCCGTTCCAGCCTAGAGAAAGGAGATAGGGAGAGGTGTTCCGTATCTCATGGCCAGCTGGAAAAGCGGCAAACGGAGGAGTTTCTCCCTCCTGCAGATCTGGTCCCTATTCTGGCAGGGTTGGCTTCCTTATCTGCTGAGGGGCGTGGGATTTCCCCAATCCGTCCGCGGGGGAACGAGTGTTCTTCGTCCCCTATCTGCTGAGGGGCGTGGGATTTTCCATTCACCCATTCCTCCGAGGGCTTCTAGAGTATTATGGCCTCCAGCTGCACAATTTTACCCCAACCTCCATCCTGCACATTGCGGGTTATGTCACTTTATGCGAACTATTCCTGGGTTGTGAGGCCCATTTTGATCTGTGGAGAAAGTTGTTTTGCCTTGTCCCGCGCAACCATGAGGGATCGATATTCGAAGTGGGTGGGGCCAAAATATGGCGTATTGCTGAGACCGGATACCTATCCGGCACACCGGAGAAAGCTTCCGAAGAGTGGACCTCCGAGTGGTTCTACATAGATGACGTCGTACTTCCAGATCCAGTCCGGAGAGGTCTCCCCGAGTTTGCGAGTGTTCCTCTGAAGAAACGCCACAGCTTGCACCCTCGAAGCCCCGAGGAGGAAGATAGTGCAGAAGTTCTCCAACTCCTGAGCAAGATCAAGACGCTTGCCCAGTCCGGGTATACGATAGTCGAAGTGATGGCGACCTCCATAGTACAGGGAGTTCATCCATTCCAATACACAGGATTTCCCATCTGGAATTACAATGGGAAGATGACGCCTCCCGCTGTGGCAGGAAAGGTCCAGACACCCCTGCCTCCCTAGCCAAAATATTGGCCGAACTGTTCAAGGGTGAGGAAGAGGAGTTCCTGCGCATCACGCACAGAGAAGGATATCCCATGTACAATCCTCCTAGCTGGGTGAGCCCCCAACTTTTTGCTCCACTCATTCCTCTCCCTGAGCTTTACTAACCCGACCCGTCCATTTATACCAGCACTGGCGAAAGACTTCTGAGGGGATTTACAGCCCTGCCCCGCCGCCCGAGGGCCACAATCGGGACCTTGACCCCGGATTCGAAGAGGATCCAGATATATTTGTGGTGCTGGAGAATGGTGTTTTTTACCATGCGAGCTACGACGGCACCGAAGTGGCCATCATCGCCGATTACCCTGGTTTTCTCCACGCTTCACACGTAAGTAGTCAGGAGACATCTTCCCTGAAAGGATTCCCTCGTTCCGCCTCACCCACCGCACTGTCTCGTGCTTCGAAGGGGAGGCGTTCGACATACCGTGCTACTCCGGGAGCAACTCCAAAGAGAGCGGCTCCCGCACCGGGCAAGCCCTCGAAGAGGAAGGCAGGCGAAGACACGGTCGGGCCTTCGTTAAAGAGGTATGGGTTTGCAAATATGTTTTTTAATAGTCGCACCCAACTGTGACTTTCATGTTCATCCCGTATCAGGAAAAGAGTCCGCCGGACTGTGTCTGGGGGTCCGGGCAGTAATACTCCCAGCAGGCAGGATCCAGCCCCTGCCGAGGGGGTGGGGGCCGATATGGGAGTGACGCCGGACTGTCCTTCGGCCGAGGGCTCGGAAAATATGTTCGTCACCAACTCGGAAGTGGAGAGCGCCATGAATCATCAGCGCTGGAGGGCCATTTTATCAGACCCCCGCTGTTCGAAAGAGGAGTTTGATGCCTTCAGTTCGGCTGACGCATACATCCAAGCTGCTTGAGATGGGCTTAGCAGAGCCACAAAGCAGCATTTAACGGATGTGCGGGTAAGATTTATTTTGTCTGAAAAGGATAAGCACGTGCTAGTAGCCCCCGAGACTGAAAGCAGTTGGCACAAGTGATTTAACGATCGATGTATAACCAGGTTCTGACAGAGAGGAACAACCTGCTAGCTCAAGAGCTGGAGCAGTGTCGGACACAGCTAAATGCTTCTACCGCTGAACTAAAAGAGTCCAAGCAGGCATCTTCTAGTAAGGTTCCTCTCCATCGAGGAATAACAATTATACAGTAGTTGTGCTAATACTGTTGCTTATCTCATAATAGGATCATTAGGTCAACTGGCAGAGAAGTTGAAAACCGCTCAAGAGGGAGAGAAAGAGGCAAAAAGACTACATGCCGCAGGCGAGCGTATCCTGGCCCGAGTCAAAGAGGAGAAAAAGAAACTCCAAGATTCAAACACCAAACTGGGCGAAGAATTGAAGGATGTATGAGCCCAGCTAGCCGACTCCGTGAAGGAGAACAAAAAACTGCGAGGCATCATATTCAGTATGTTGCTGTATTTACCTTATAATAATTTGGAAATAAAAGTAGCTGATATAGCTGTGATTGCAGGTATATTGACGGGCCGCCCCGAAGAGGAGATGTCCGGATCTGATACGTCTCCAACGTATCTATACTTTTTGATTGTTCCATGCTATATTATATTCTGTTTTGGATGTTTAAGGGCTTTATTATACACTTTTATATTATTTTTGGGACTAACCTATTAACCGGAGG
The DNA here is from genome assembly GCF_018294505.1 of Triticum aestivum. Classification (NCBI taxonomy): domain Eukaryota; kingdom Viridiplantae; phylum Streptophyta; class Magnoliopsida; order Poales; family Poaceae; genus Triticum; species Triticum aestivum. The sequence goes on from NC_057811.1 coordinate 52,048,856, forward strand.
CCCAGCCCAGAATTGCTGTTCTTTGCCTATTTGCAGAAAAAGAATATCAAACGGAGTCCAAACGGAATGAAACCTTCGCGAATGTGACTTTTGGAACAAACGTGACCAGAGGACTTGGACCCTATGTCAAGAAAGCAACCAGGAGGGCACGAGGTAGGGGGCGTGCCTACCCCCCTGGGCGTGCCCTCCACCCTCATGGGGCCCATGTTGCTCCACCGACGTACTTCTTCCTCCTATATATACCTACGTACCCCCAAACCAAAAAAAAGCATCCACGAAAACCTAATTCCACCGGCGCAACCTTCTATACCCGTCAGATCCCATCTTGGGGCCTTTTCCGGCGTCCTGCCGGAGGGGGCATTGATCACGGAGGGCTTCTACATCAACACCATAGCCCCTCCGATGATGTGTGAGTAGTTTGCCTCAGACCTTCGGGTCCATAGTTATTAGCTAGATGGCTTCTTCTCTCTCTTTAGATCTCAATACAAAGTTCTCCACGATTCTCGTGGAGATCTATTCGATGTAGTCTTCTTTTCCGGTGTGTTTGTTGAGACCGATGAATTGTGGGTTTATGATCAAGTTTATCTATGAACAATATTTGAATCTTCTTTGAATTCTTGTATGTATGATTGGTTATCTTTGCAAGTCTCTTTGAATTATCAGTTTGGTTTAGCCTACTAGATTGATCTTTCTTGCAATGGGAGAAGTGCTTCGCTTTGGGTTCAATCTTGCGGTGTCCTTTCCCAGTGATAGCAGGGGCAGCAAGGCACATATTGTATTGTTGCCATCGAGGATAACAAGATGGGGTTTATCTCATATTGCATGAGTTTATCCCTCTACATCATGTCATCTTACTTAAAGTGTTGCTCTGTTCTTATGAACTTAATACTCTAGATGCATGCTGGATAGTGGTCGATGTGTGGAGTAATAGTAGTAGATGCAGGCAGGAGTCGGTCTACTTGTCACGAACGTGATGCCTATATACATGATCATACCTAGATATTCTCATAACTATGCTCAATTCTGTCAATTGCTCAACAATAATTTGTTCACCCACCGTAATATTATATGCTCTTGAGAGAAGCCACTAGTGAAACCTATGCCCCCCGGGTCTATTTTCCATCATATTAATCTTCCAACACTTAGCTATTTTAATTGCCTTTTATTTTACTTTGCATCTTTATTATAAAAAATACCAAAAATATTATCTTATCATATCTTTCAGATCTCACTTTCCTAAGTCACCGTGAAGGGATTGACAACCCCTTTATTGCGTTGGTTGAGAGGTTTTTATTTGTTTGTGTAGGTGCGAGGGACTTGGGCGTGGCCTCTTACTGGATTGATACCTTGGTTCTCAAAAACTGAGGGAAATACTTATGCTACTTTGCTGCATCACCCTTTCCTCTTCAAGGGAAAACAAACGCAGTGCTCAAGAGGTAGCAAGAAGGATTTCTGGCGCCGTTGCCGGGGAGTCTACGCAAAAGTCAATATGCCAAGTACCCATCACAAACTCTTATCTCCCGCATTACATTATTTGCCATTTGCCACTCGTTTTCCTCACCCCCACTTCACCCTTGCCGTTTTATTTGCCCTCTCTTTTCCGGTCGTCCTTTTGTTTGCTCGTGTTGCCATGTGCCTTCTATATGCTTGCATCTTCGCTTGCTGAAAATCTATTGATATGGATCCACTTAAAGTGTTCTACTTGGATCATCTTCCATCGTTATGCGCTCGTGCTGAAACCCCAACTAGCCTAGTTGATGGGAAATCTTTAGATGAGCATGCTCATTTTGTGCGTCATCGTTTGTCTGAAAAAGGGAAGCTCTTATGGTATCATATAAATAGTTTGCTATGCTATGCTTGGAATCTTTGTGAAATTTGTGATTTTACTTGTTGCTCTAAGAACCCTAAAAAACACCTTCCCTACCTATGTGAGTTCAATGATAATGAAATCTTATCTTCTTATGCAAAGCGTGTTTATAGTTACTATGATATCGAACAAATTGAAGAATTTGTCGTTTTTAAGGGTGCTCATGAAGTTGCTTCTTTGATTGAAAAGTATGATTTTACTCTCAACAAATCTGAAAATTCCGTCATACTTAAATATTACAATGAAAACTTTGCTCATAATGTCTATGACCAAGAATTTATTGAAAGAATGACCGTTGCTTTGGAAGAAAATAATGATATGCATGAATCTATAGATAATGATGATTCCGATGATTTGGTTGATATATCCCTTGATGAACATGATGCTTGCTATTCTTGTGGCCATGATGCCAATATTTATGAAGACGAATTTGCTATAGTTCCTTATGTTAAAAATGAGATCATTGCTATTGCACCCAAGCTTGATAGTTCCTTCGATGAAAAGCATGATTGCAATGATTTTACTATAAATTCTCTTGATGTCAATTGTGCTAATGATATGCAAAACCCTAAGCTTGGGGATGCTAGTTTTGCTATGTCCACTATTTGTTGCAATGATCATGATTGGGGTTATTTTTCTTATGATCTTGAAAATTTATTTAATCCCCATGATGAATATGAGATTGATAATATTGTTCGCAATAATATTGAAAGTGGGTTTGGAAGAGTGTCAACTTTAGATCACACATATTTGGAGAATATTCAATCTTATGAATTTTTTGATAAAAGTGGGTTTGGAGAGGTCATGACTTTAGTTAATGTTAATCCCACTATTTCGGAAGAGTGTCAACTTTGCATGCATGTGGATCGTGTTGAAAATATTTTATATGATAGCTATATTGCTGAATTTGCTTATGATCGTACATGTAGTTATTATGAGAGAGGAAAATATGGTTGTAGAAATTTTCATGTTACTAAATTACCTCTCGTCATGTTGAGATCGCTATTGCTTCTCGCTTCCTCCTTGCATATGCTAGTATTTTCTTATCTTGATAATTTGTTTGTCTATAAGATGCCTATGCATAGGAAGTATGTTAGAGTTAGATGTGTTTTTCACATGCTATATGATGATCTCTTTGTGCTTCAATTCTTGTCTTTCATGTGAGCATCAATAAAATTATCAATGCCTAGCTAGGGGCGTTAAATGATAGCGCTTGTTGGGAGGCAACCCAAATTTATTTTTAGTTTTTTTGGTTTTTGCTTATGTTAGGAATAAATATTTGATCTAGACTCTGGTTAGATTTGTTACTATGTTTTAATTAGTGTTTGTCCCAAGTTAAACCTATAGGATCTTCTTGTATGATAGTTATTTGATCTTGCTGAAAATTCCAGAAACTTTCTGTTCACGAAAACAATTTTTAAAAATTATCAGAACGTGATATGATGTTGATTCCAATTGCAGAAGATCAAGAAACAAATTTTTTAGGTCATCCTATATTTTCTGAATGTTTAGAGTTCCAGAAGTTTGCGTTAGTTACAGATTACTACAGACTGTTCTGTTTTTGACCGATTCTGTTTTTCGTGTGTTGTTTGGTTATTTTGATGAATCTATGGCTAGTAAAATAGTTCATTACAGTACCTTGAAGTGGTGTTTTGTTTTCTTTCGCTAACGGAGCTCACGAGATTTTCTGCCAAGTTTTGTGTTGTGAAGTTTTCAAGTTTTGGGTAAAAGATTTGATGGATTATGGAACAAGGAGTGGCAAGAGCCTAAGCTTGGGGATGCCCATGGCACCCCAAGATAATCTAAGTAGACCAAAAATCCAAAGCTTGGGAATGCCCCAGAAGGCATTTCCTCTTTCGTCGACTTCCATCGGTAACTTTACTTGGAGCTATATTTTTATTCACCACATGATATGTGTTTTGCTTGGAGCGTCTTGTATGATTTGAGTCTTTATTTGTTAGTTTGCCAAAATCATCCTTGCTGTACACACCTTTTGAGAGAGACACACATAAATTGGAATTTATTAGAATACTCTATGTGCTTCACTTATATTTTTTGAGCTATATAGTTTCGCTCTAGTGCTTCACTTATATCTTTTAGAGCACGGTGGTCGATTTGTTTTATAGAAACTATTGTTCTCTCATGCTTCGCGTATATTATTTTGAGAGTCTTAAAACAGCATGGCAATTTCCTTTAATTATTATATCCTTAGAAATTTGATGCTTGATCATTGTTTTGAGATATAAAGGTGGTAATATCATGGTTGTGCTAGTTGAGTAATTGTGGAATTGAAAAATACTTGTGTTGGAGTTTGTGATTCCCGTAGCATGCACGTATGGTGAACCGTTATGTAACAAAGTCGGAGCATGAGGTATTTGTTGATTGTCATCCTTTGTGTGGCGGTCGGGATCACGCGATGGTTAACTCCTACCAACCCTTCCCCTGGGAGCATGCGTAGTAGTACTTTGCTTCGAGGGCTAATAAATTTTTGCAATAAGTATATGAGTTCTTTATGACTAATGTGAGTCCATGGATTATACGCACACCTACCTTTCCGCAATTTTCTAGCCTCTTCGGTACCGTGCATTGCCCTTTCTCACCTTGAGAGTTGGTGCAAACTTCGCCGGTGCATCCAAACCCCGTGATATGATACACTCTATCACACATAAACCTCCTTATATCTTTCTCAGAACAGCCACCATACCTACCTATTATGGCATTTCCATAGCCATTCCGAGATATATTGCCATGCAGCTTTCCACCGTTTCGTTTATCATGACACGCTCCATCATTGTCATATTGCTTTGCATGATCATGTAGTTGACGTTGTATTTGTGGCAAAGCCACCCTTCATAATTCTTTCATACATGTCACTTGATTCATTGCATATCTCGGTACTCCGCCGGAGGCATCCACATAGAGTCATATTTTGTTCTAAGTATTGAGTTGTAATTCATGAGTTGTAAGTAAATAAAAGTGTGATGATCATCATTTTTAGAGCATTGTCCCAAGTGAGGAAAGGATGATGGACACTATGATTCCCCCACAAGTCGGGACGAGACTCCGGACTAAAAAAAGAGGCCATAAAAAAAAGAGAAAAGGCCCAAACAAAAAAAGGGAGAAAAAGAGAAAAGGGACAATGTTACTATCCTTTTACCACACTTGTGCTTCAAAGTAGCACCGTGATCTTTATGATAGAGAGTCTCTCATTTTGTCACTTTCATATACTAGTGGGAAATTTCATTATAGAACTTGGCTTGTATATTCCAATGATGGGCTTCCTCAAATGCCCGAGGTCTTCGTGAGCAAGCAAGTTGGATGCACACCCACTTAGTTTCTTTTGTTTGAGCTTTCATACACTTATAGCTCTAAGTGCATCTGTTGCATGGAAATCCCTACTCCTTGCATTGACATCAATTGATGGGCATCTCCATAGCCCATTTATTAGCGTCGTTGATGTGAGACTTTCTCCTTTTTTGTCTTCCCACTTAACGCCTATCATTATACCTTATTCCACCATACTGCTATATCCATGGCTTGCGCTCATGTATTGCGTAAAAATTGAAAAGGTTGAAGCGCGTTAAAAAGTATGAACCAATTGCTTGGCTAAAACCGGGGTTGTACATGATATGAATATTTTGTGTGGGGAAGATGGAGCATAGCCAGACTATATGATTTTGTAGGGATAACTTGCTTTGGCTATGTTATTTTGATGAGACATAAATGCTTGGTTAGCATGCTTGAAGTATTATTGTTTTTATGTCAACATCAACCTTTTATCTTGAATCATATCAAATCTGAACATTCGTGCCACAATAAGAAGAATTGCATTGAAATTATGCTAAGTAGCATTCCACACAAAAAATTCTGTTTTTATCATTTACCTACTCGAGGACGAGCAGAAATTAAGTTTGGGGATGCTTGATACGTCTCCAATGTATCTATAATTTTTGATTGTTCCATGCTATATTATATTCTGTTTTCGATGTTTAAGGGCTTCATTATACACTTCTATATTATTTTTGGGACTAACCTGTTAACCGGAGGCCCAGCCCAGAATTGTTGTTTTTTTTTTGCCTATTTCAGTGTTTCGCAGAAAAAGAATATCAAACGGAGTCCAAACGGAATGAAACCTTCGGGAATATGATTTTTGGAACAAACGTGATCCAGAGGACTTGGACCCTACGTCAAGAAAGCAACCAGGAGGGCACGAGGTAGGGGGGCGCGCCTACCCCCCTGGGCGCGCCCTCCACCCTCGTGGGGCCCACGTTGCTCCACTGACGTACTTCTTCCTCCTATATATACCTACGTACCCCCAAACCAACAAAAGCATCCACGAAAACCTAATTCCACCGCCGCAACCTTCTGTACCCGTGACATCCCAACTTGGGGCCTTTTCCGGCGACCTGCCGGAGGGGGCCTTTATCACGGAGGGCTTCTACATCAACACCATAGCCCCTCCGATGATGTGTGAGTAGTTTAACTCAGACCTTCGGGTCCATAGTTATTAGCTAGATGGCTTCTTCTCTCTCTTTAGATCTCAATACAAAGTTCTCCACGATTCTCGTGGAGATCTATTCGATGTAATCTTCTTTTGCGGTGTGTTTGTTGAGACCGATGAATTGTGGGTTTATGATCAAGTTTATCTATGAACAATATTTGAATCTTCTTTGAATTCTTTTATGTATGATTGGTTATCTTTGCAAGTCTCTTTGAATTATCAGTTTGGTTTGGCCTACTAGATTGATCTTTCTTGCAATGGGAGAAGTGCTTAGCTTTGGTTTCAATCTTGCGGTGTCCTTTCCCAGTGACAACAGGGGCAGCAAGGCACATATATTATTGTTGCCATTGAGGATAACAAGATGGGGTTTATATCATATTGCATGAGTTTGTTCCACTACATCATGTCATCTTACTTAAAGCGTTACTCTAGATGCATCCTGGATAGCGGTCGATGTGTGGAGTAATAGTAGTAGATGCAGGCAGAAGTCGGTCTACTTGTCACGGATGTGATACCTATATACATGATCATACCTATATATTCTCATAACTATGCTCAATTCGGTCAATTGCTTAACAGTAATTTCTTCACCCACCGTAATATTATATGCTCTTGAGAGAAGCCACTAGTGAAACCTATGGCCCCTAGGTCTATTTTCCATCATATTAATCTTCCAACACTTAGCTATTTTTATTGTCTTTTATTTTACTTTGCATCTTTATTATAAAAATACCAAAAATATTATCTTATCATATCTTTCAGATCTCACTTTCGTAAGTGACCGTGAAGGGATTGACAACCCCTTTATTGCGTTGGCTGCGAGGTTTTTATTTGTTTGTGTAGGTGCGAGGGACTTGCGTGTGGCCTCCTACTGGATTTATACCTTGGTTCTCAAAAACTGAGGGAAATACTTACGCTACTTTGCTGCATCACCCTTTCCTCTTCAAGGGAAAACCAACGCAGTGCTCAAGTGGTAGCAGGATCATCGAGTGATCTTCTGCAAGGGCTGTCGCAGTTGCACGAGCAAGCTCGGCAGGCAATGCGGAGTGTAGCCAAGGCCTTATGGCCATCCGACTCCCCTCAAGGGAGTATGGAGAAGCTTGTAGAGCTGTTCAAGGGAGCACGGCGGCATATCCGACTATGGAAGATATCGGCCTGCCGAGAGGGCGCGTGAGAAGCCTGGGCCATGGTAAAAACAAGATATACCAAGATGGATCCAAATCACATGGCCCGGGTCGGACCGCTAGGGTCAAATAGGGAAGAAATTCCCATTAGTTTAGTATATGGCCAGGTAGAGGTGGCTGCTAGATACTCCCAACAGGATTGTAAATTAGACCGCCTATTGGACGGTATAGAGGAGGAAATTTTTTAAGTCCTAAGTGACTATGTATTTTCCTTCTGGCTGGATTGTCAAACGATTGTCATGGCCGACCTTTTCGCTTCGATCTCTCGGCCCAAAGGTGCGGAGTGTTTCCGAATACCCGAGCGGCAAAATAGTCCGGGGTATGCGTGGAAACCATGCGTAGGAGCCATAGGTGCTTGAACAGACAAGTTGTATCCGGCTAGTTATGTTATATTACATTGAAATCGTAAGAAACATCTTCCAAAGAGAATAGTTCCGTTAAGGGTTCCTTTCCCTGGGTGTACATGCATCGATGTGCATGTCCGGACTGTGATGAAAAAATCACAGTGTGTATAACTTCTGGGGGTTCACAATGGAGCGAGTGCAAAAACATCTTTAGTTCGCCGACCGAATATTCCATTAAGAATGCTAGCTTTCGGCTTCACCCAGTCTGAGGTACACATCCGGATGACCCGATAGTAACAATCGTAGAGGTGCTCCCTTTATGTCGGGTGGTAGGTGTGACATATGCCAACGGATGGCTTATCATTGTGGAAGCCAGTAAGACATCGCCGGTGCCTGGAAACGGGATGAGGCGAAGACATGCACGCCGGCGAATCTTACCCAGGTTCGGGGCTCTCCATGGAGATAACACCCCAAGTCCTGCTCTGCGGGTCTCCGCATGATCACTAGATCAATACAAGTAGCTACAAGTGCTCCTCGAGCTGTTGTGCTAGGGGAAGAAGAAGGGCAAGGCTAGCACCCCTTTTCCCTCTATGTGGTGTGTGAGACTCTAGATCATCCACCCTTTGCATGGGTGCCCTGGGGGTTTATATAGACCTACCCCCCAGGGATACATCGGTAATCTGGCTGGGGCGGGTCCCAGCCATCAGTGTCTATGCTTGCCGACTTCTCCGCCGGTCATTGGGGCCCGCCGACTAGTGGGTCCCGCTGGCTGCCGGCCTCTTGGCCGACAGGCCGGCCCCACCGCTTGGGGGCTTTGTCGGCGGCTGGTTACTGTTGCCTTGCCTCTGATGACGAGGGCTTTGTCGGGGTAAGCATGGCTACAGTGCCGCTGCCTGGCGGACTCTCACTTTAGCCTTACCTCGTCTTGTCTCCTTAATGAGGTGCATGCTTCGAGGGAGGGAGGCGGCCGGCTATGGGGAGCCGGCCACGCCCCGGGCCGACTAGGGGAGGCCGGGCTGCCTTCGGGCGTCTCTCTGGCTAAAGGGGCCCGCCGCCCGCGGGCCGTACTGGTGCCTGTCGTGGGTGATATCAGGGTCGACATGGCTACAGCGCCGCGCCGGACGGGAGATGGCTGGCCCGTACGGCGCCCTGTGGCCATGCCTGCTTCGGGATTCGGGGGTAGTGGGCTGTACTGCGGCCACGCCCTGTCTCGCCGCCGTTATGTGGATGCAGTCTTGGTGGGTGTAGTCTTGGCCGGCTTCTGGGAGTCGGCTCTCTTCATGGCCGGCTTCTGGGAGTCGGTCCTCTTGGGTCCGGCTTCCTGGAGTCGGCCATCTCGTAGCTTTCGCGGGGAAGGTTTTTGAGGCCGGGTCGCCTTCTGGTAGTCGGCCCCGGGGATAACCGGCCGGGGGGAGGCGGCCCTGCGCTCAGTAGGCTTGAAGGCTCGAATGGCCTGATAATTTTTCAAAGAGCCAGGGGGAGTCGGTTAGGCTAGCCGCGGTCATTTACTCCGACAGTAGTCCCCGAAGCTGGTTGGGCTTCGAGACTGAGAAGAGATCGAGAAGCTCGGTCAGCTTCCTATCTTGACGAGCCAGCAGCTGGGAGCCGGCTTCGGTTGGGCGCGCCGTCTTGGCGAAATTTTTAAAGTCGGAAGGCGGGAGTCTGTTAGCATGCGCGCGCCGGGCTGTGGGCCGGCCACTTGCCGCCTGCGAACCACGTGGCATCCCTTGGCTGAAAAGAGCCTGCCAGCCCACGCGCGCGACAAGACGTCGCCGCAGGTCGGGGCCCACCACTTCTGCGTCCAGGCCCAGGCGCAGATTCTCTACGGCCCAAAGCCGTCCGCACGTCTTCCTGCGGCGGTTTCCACACGTCTTTAGGGCGGAATAATCGCGGGACGTGGGGGAGTGGGCGCAGTTAATCCCACGTCCCACCCCACTCCTTGCCTCCTCGGCTTCGCCGCACGAGGCTATAAGTAGGGGGAGGAGGGGAAGCTGCAGACGCTCGCTTGCACGCTCCTCTCCTCTCCGCCGTCTTCTTCTTCCTGCTTTTCCCTCACAGTAGCGTCTCGCCGCCGCGCCGTCCCACCACTCTTTCCTCCGCCACTGCACTTATTCTCGCCGGCCTTACGCCGTCATGCAGTACGGCGGGGACTGGGACGGCTCCAACGTCCATGAGGACCACGTCGAGTTCCTTCGCAAGACGCGGCGGCTGCCCGACGCGGACAAGGTGCGGGTCCGTCTCGCGCTGGAGAAGGAGATCACGCCGGAGCCGGAGGAAGGTGAGCGGGTGGTCTTCCGCTCGCATTTCTTGCGCGGCATCGGCTTGCCAGCGAGCGCCTTCTTCCGCTCTTTTCTTGAATTCTACCAACTCCAGCCGCACCACCTCACACCGAACACGGTGGTGCTGCTGTCCGCCTTCGTCACCTTGTGCGAAGGCTATCTCGGTGTCCTCCCCACCCTCGAGCTCTGGGGGGAGTTTTTCCAGTCCAAGCTGGGCACGCGTATGCAGGGCGTGCCGGCTCAGAGTGGCGCCTACATCGCGATGCGGAGGGTGACAGCCGACAACCCCTTCCCCATCATCACGCTGATCCAGTCAGTGCAGCTCTGGCAGAAATCATACTTCTACGTGAAGAACGTCGCCCCGCAAAGAGACTACGTCAATTTGCCGGCTTATGTAGCCGGCCCGCCGGCGGGTAGGCGGCCCCAGTGGTCCTATCGGGCCGTGACGCTGACACCGGCTGGAGCCGCGGCCGTCGCCCGACTGCGGGTGATGATCCAGTCGGAGGGCTTGGCTGGGCCCAACCTGCTGGCCGCCTTCGTCACGCGCCGAGTGCTTCCGCTTCAGAGCCGCCCTCATCTGATCTGTCAGATGAGCGGCCAGCTCGATCCGAGCCGGATGTGCACCAAGGACATGCCGCACGACGAAGTGGCCCACATGGTGAAATACCTTGCGAAGTGCAAGCTCTCTGCAGAGTGGCAGTTTGGCAAGGAGCCATATTGCCGAGCTCACCCACCGCCCACGGTATGTTCTCCTTTTCCCTTTTTTCTCTTAGTTTTGTCACCGAGTTCCTTCTGGCCGACTCTGACTAGTCGGCACGTCTTCAGCAGAGCCCTCTCCTTCGGCCTGCAGGAGGGTCGGAGGCGGAGCGCCGATTCTTCCCCGACCGGACGGGGCACGATTTGGAGGACCCCGACTTGGGGGCGGCCGCCATGGATGACAACATCGAGGCGCGCGGCGGCGAAGCCGGCGGCGAGGCAGGCGGCTCCGGGCTCGGAGCTAGCTTCGACGACTGGCCGGACGACGACGAGGCGGAAGTCGTCCCACGCCGCCAGCCGGCGTCTGGACACGGCGCGGGTACCTCCGCCGCGCCGCCTGCTCGGGGCGGCGGGCAGAAGCGTCGTGCCACGTCGGGCTTGTTCGGCAGTCGGCCGAAGAAGCCCAAGGGCGGGGCAGCGGCGACCAGGCGGGAAGAGGCGGCCGCGAAGGCGGCCCGCTTCCGCAAGGCGGTGAAGCAGCCGTAGACGGTGTCGGCGTAAGTGTGTACTCCTTCGTGTATTCTTTATTCTTTGGTAGTTCCTGAATCCTAGTCCTTTCTCAAAAAATCAGGGCTCCACTGTCACTCGAGCGGGTTGCTGCCGCCTCCGTCGTTGGATCGCCGGGAAGATCCAGGAGCACCACTCGCCGCGTGGACCCCCGTGCCGAGCTTCAGGCGGCGACGGAGCGAAACGCGCGGGGGGCGCGGGAGGAGCGGGAGGCGGAGGAGTCGAGGGCAACCGCTTTCAAGGCGGCGCAGGAGGAGGAGGCGGCGAAGGCGCGCGCCGATTCAGCAGCCAAGGCCCAAGCGAAGGCTGCGGACGGGGCCTTGCTAGTCACCCCTCTGCGCGTTGCGGCGCCTGGGGCCCTAGAGCCCCTGCCAGAAGAAGCCGGCGGTGACCAGCCGGGATTGGAGAGGGAGGACGACGTCATCGTCCCGGAGAGGGAAGCAGCGCCGACCCCGCCGACTAGGGCGACCCAAGGAGGCCGGCCTAACTCGCCGCCTGCGCAATCGGCTGGGGGCGAGCCGGCCGCGAGGATCGATCTGGTAGTCCAGACGCCGTCACGTCAGCGCGCGGGGAAGACCGCATCGGAACCGCATAAAGCCGCGGGCTCCAGCTCGTCGGCACAAGACACGGAGGCGGCCTGCGCCAGCTCGGGGTGGACGCCGGGTGGAGGGTCGGCCGTGGTGAACGTGGCCGCGCAGGACATTCGGAACCGGCTGCAAGCCCAGGCCGCGGCGCTGAGGAAATACAATGACGAGTTCCTCGCGACGCGGGCGGCCATCCGGGTTAGTCTTTTTGTCTTTGCTTTTCTGATCTAGGTTCCTTCCGTGGGGGCGCGTTAGCGCACCCACTGGGTGTAGTCCCCGAGTTCCGAGTCGGCTGCTGAGCAGGCGGCTTGGAACTTCTTAGCGGGCTTCGTTTTGCTATCTTGCTCTCATTTGCTCTTCTGCCTGTCTTGCAGGACTACCACAACCTTCGCGCGGCTGCCTTCAACTCCCAGGCTCGGGAGCTGACCCAGAAGACTGCTGACCTGACTGAGAGCCGTGGTAAGTGCTTCACATTTTATCTCATGTGGCGGCGCGTCAGCGGACCCACTGGGTGTAGTCCCCGAGATTCGGGCCGACTGCTGAGCAGTCGGGTCGGATGTTCCTTGACGACTTCTTCCTCATTGCTTCTTTCTTTTTCTGCCATCCCTGCAGCGGCCAGCGCCAGTCTAAGGGAGCCGCTGGGCGGGACTCAGGCCGCCCTCCGTGCTAAGGAGGCAAATTTTGCCGCCTTGGCACAAGAGCGTGACCGCCTGGCCAAGAGGTTGGCCGACCAGGAGGAGAACCACAAGGTGGCCCTGAAGGCGGTGTGGGACAGCGACGCGGCTCTCCAAGCCGAATACGAGACAGAGGTGGCCAATTGGGCCGAAGCGAAGCCGACGCTGATCAACGGCTATGGCCAGATAGAAGACTCGGTTGACGGTAGGCCGCCTTCCTCTTCGTGCTTGCTTGGAGCCTACCGTTTTAGCTCGTTTTCTCACTTGGTGTTTTTCTCTTCTTTCTCTTTCTTCCTTGCGCAGAGTACTTCCCTGGCTACTCTACCGCCGCCAACCAGGTCGTCCAGGCTCACCGCGAGGCGCAAAGGCAAACTGGCGCTGAGACCGCGCCAAACGCTCGCCGGACGCTGGAGGAGCATCTCTTGGTGATTCAGGCCCGCCTTCAGCCGGCGCACCGCATGCTCCGCCGGCTTCAGCGTGTCGGAGCGCAGGTGCTGGCCGCCCTTTGGCCTGGCGAGGTGATTCCCCACACCCCCAGTCGGACCGCCGACTGACTGGAGGTGGTGGTCGGCCGCTTTGAGGCCTGGAAGGCTTCGGCGGCTCGGTCTGGCGCCAGGCGGGCGCTGGAGTTCGCCAAGGACTAATATCCCGAGCTGAGTCTGGACCAGCTGGCCACCTGGCGGCAGGAGGCCGACGAGGAGCTGGAGCCGGCTCGGCTGGCTATCATCCAGCGGGCTTCGGCGATCGCCGACTACACTGACACCAGTGCCTTCGCTCCTGAGGTGGATGACAACGGTGTTGCCCAGCCGGAGGAGTGGTTCGGGCTGAACCCGACCGACGGCGAAGACTCGGCGGAGGAGATTGACTCCAGCGACGAGGGCGAGGAGGAGGGTGAAGACGCCGGGCCAGATGGTGGAGCGGCTGGTCGGCCCTAGCTCGACCGTGCCTCCAGCAACAAGGCACGCGCAGGTGCGCCGCCTCCAGCCGGCGATGATCAAGCCGAGACCCGCCAGCCGGCCGCTCCTCCAGCCGGCGGTGCTGTCTCCACCGACCAACCCGGCTCCACTACCGCGCCCTTAGCCTAGTCTGCTGCTTCTTTTTTCCTGCTTTATCACTCTTGGAAAAGTGTTTTGATAAGTTTGCACAATTCCACCCACTAGGGGTGTATTCGAACCATATTGTTTACCGGCCTGTTGGGGGCCTTATATGTAAATATAATTATGCACTCGTTTGGCTTTCCCTTGTTCTTTGCTTTTCATCCTTTGGCTGTTTCCTTTGCCGCCCTCCCTTGGTTGCCGCCTTCCCAGCCAGACAGTTGCTTTGCAATCTGTGGCTGGGAAAGCGCTTGGCCAGTTGGGAGGACAAGTACTTTAGCTTTGTTGGATTATAGCAAAGTGACTGGGAGGCCGGCCAGCCGGTTGCTTTGTCAGCTGGCAAGCGTGGTTGGGGGCCGTCTTTACGTTATATAAGTTCGTTAGTCCTTAGCCGTTTTTCATGTGGGCGTCCTTTCTGCCTTTGGCTCTTGCCAGTCGGACAGTCGGTTCTTTGAACTGTGACTTTCGACAAGAGGGCTCGGGAGCCGGCACACTACTTGCTTGACTTCGGGTAGAACTTTAATATAACTTAGGGCGGCTAGTTCCCGGGCCGACTAGTTGAACCCGGTGCCAGAAAAAAAATCAAATGTAATAAGACATTTATGAATATGACACTCGTCATTCATAGATAAAGGAGGGCAGTCCCCGAGTGCTCCTCGGGGGGCCCGTTGTTTCGTACTTAATACAAAAAAGTAGCATGATACATACTGCTTTCAACTGAAAAATCTTCTTAGGAGGTTCGCGTTCCACGGCCGCTCCGACTCCTTGCCAGAGTCATCCCTCTTGCGTGCTCTTGGTTTTTGTGCATCGATCAGGTAGTAGGAGTCGTTGCCTAGCGCCTTGCTGATGACGAAAGGGCCTTCCCAAGGGGCCGAGAGCTTGTGCTGGCCGGCTGTTCGCTGGATCAGCCGGAGCACGAGGTCACCCTCTTGGAAAGATCTTGGCTTGACCTTGCGATTGTGGTAACGGCGCAAACCCTGCTAGTAGATGGCGGACCGGCTGAGTGCTAACAGCCGGCTTTCTTCCAGCAGGTCGACGCCGTCTTCTTGCGCTTCCTTGGCCTCCGCCTCCGTGTACATGGTGACTCGAGGCGAGTCGAACTCGATGTCAGTTGGGATGACGGCCTCGGCACCATATACGAGGAAGAATGGAGTGAAGCCGGTTGACTTGTTTGGGGTAGTGCGCAGACTCCAGAGGACATCCGGCAGCTCGTCGAGCCAGCAGCCGGACGAGCGCTCTAGTGGTACGACCAGTCGGGGCTTGATGCCGGAGAGGATGAGGCCGTTTGCTCGCTCGACTTGGCCGTTTGACTGCGGGTGGGCAACGGACGCTAAGTCCAGTCGGATGCCCTGCGTTGCGCAGAAACGTGCCAGTGCTCCCTTGGCGAAATTTGTGCCATTGTCGGTGATGATGCTGTGTGGCACGCCGTACCGATTAGTGATGTCGGCGATGAATGTCACGGCAGTCGGCCCGTTCAGCTTCTTGATTGGCTTTTCCTCGATCCACTTGGTAATTTGTCCACGGCGACAAGCAGATGTGTCATGCCGCCGCGGGCTGTCTTGAATGGGCCCACCATGTCCAGCCCCCAGACGGCAAAGGGCCAAGTGAGGGGGATGGTCTTGAGTGCAGAAGTCGGCAAGTGTTGCTTGGAACTGAAGACTTGGCATCCTTTGCAGCTTATGACTATCTCTTCGGTATCTTCCAAAGCAGTCGGCCAGAAGAAACCATGGCGGAAAGCCTTGGCAACAAGTGATCTTGAGGCCGCGTGGTGGCCGCATTCGCCTTGATGGATATCCTTGAGGATTGCCACACCGTTCTCTGGCTCGACGCAGCGCTGAAAGACTCCGGTGACGCTGCGCTTGAAAAGTTCTCTGTTTATTATTGCATATGCCCCGGCTCGACATTGCACTAGTCTTGCCGAGATCTCATCAGTCAGCAGCTCTCTGTTGACTAGGAAGTTGAGGATGGGCTGGGCCCATGATGGAGCTGTAACTTCTTCTACTGTTAGTAAGGCCACTGTGACTCGGGTGGGTGGGTTGGGTGATGGAGAGTTGGAGTCGACCATCACTTCTTGTGCCGCTGCAGTCCCCGGGCCGACTGCTGCAGTCCTCGGGCCGGGTTCTGAAGTCCCCGAGCCGCCTGCTGGGTTCCTCTAGTCGGATCCAACTGCATCAGGGGCAGGCGGTACAAAGATAGAATCTGACTCTGGAGACGGCTTGATAGACGGTTTGAGGAGGCGCTGGAGAGAGAAACCGGTTGGTATAGTCTGTCGAGTGGAGCCGATCCGTGCCAGGGCATCTGCTTGGTCGTTGTCGGCCCGTGGCACGTGAAGGAACTCGCACCCTTCGAAGTACCCACTGATCTGTTGGACAAGGAATCGATAGCTCGCCATGTTTGCATCCTTGGCGTCCCAATCGCCAGATGACTGCTGGACCACCAAGTCTGAGTCGCCATAGCACAGGATCCGGCGTATGCCGAGCTCTTTGGCTAGCCAGAGCCCGTGTATGAGCGCCTCGTATTCAGCCACGTTGTTGGAGGCGGCGAACTAGATTTCCAGCGTGTATCTGAACTTGTCGCCTTTGGGAGAGGTGAGGACGATGCCGGCTCCCAAGCCGGTGCGCATCTTGGACCCGTCGAAGTGCATCCGCCAATGAGTAGAGTCGGGAGCCAGCGGTAGGTACTGGGTCTCGGCCCAGTGGACGAGGAAGTCGGCCAATGCTTGAGACTTGATGGCGGTGCGGGGCTGGTAAAAGATTGTGTAGGGCGCCAGCGCAATGGCCCATTTAGCCACCCGGCCGGATGCATCTCGGCTGCCTATGATCTCGGCCAGCGGGGTAGTGCATACGACCGTGATGGGATGCTCTTGAAAGTAAGGCTTCAGCTTCTTGGTGGCGAAGTACACTCCATAGCACATCTTCTGATAGTGTGGGTAGTTTTGCTTTGAACTGGATAGTACTTCGCTTAGATAATACACCGGCCTCTGGACCAGCTGGGCTCGGCCTTCTTCTGGGCGTTGGACCACAACGACTGTGCTGACTACCCGGCTAGTTGCGGCAATGTAGAGGAGCATGGGCTCCTTCTCAGTCGCCGCAGCCAGGACAGGCGGAGTGGTCAGCATCTTCTTCAACTCATGAAAGGATTGGTCTGCTTGGTCATTCCACTCGAAATGACTGGATTTCTTCATGAGTCGGTACAGGGGGAGAGCCTTCTCTCCTAGCCGGCTGATAAAGCGGTTTAGGTAGGCCAAGCACCCGGTGAACTTCTGCACATCTCGCAACTTGGTGGGGATCTCCGTTCTCTCAATGGCCTTGATCTTCGCAGGGTTGCACTCAATGCCGCGTTCGGAGACCAGAAAGCCGAGAAGCTGGCCGGCTGGTACTCCGAACACGCATTTCTCGGGGTTGAGCTTGATCTGGAATCGGCGCAAGTTGGCAAACGTTTCCTTGAGGTCCTCCAGCAGGGTACCGCGTGTTGGGTAACGTAGTAATTTGAAAAAATTCCTACGAACACGCAAGATCATGGTGATGCATAGCAACGAGAGGGGAGAGTGTTGTCCACGTACCCTCGTAGACCGATAGCGGAAGCGTTAACACAACGCGGTTGATGTAGTCGTACGTCTTCACAATCCGACTAATCAAGTACCGAACGTACGGCACCTCCAAGTTCAGCACACGTTCAGCTCGATGACGTCCCTCGAACTCCGATCCAGCCGAGTGTTGAGGGAGAGTTTCGTCAGCACGACGGCGTGGTGACGATGATGATGTTCTACCGACGCAGGGCTTCGCCTAAGCTCCGCAACGATATTATCGAGGTGTAATATGATGGAGGGGGGCACCGCACACGACTAAAATATCGTATATCAATTGTGTGTCTATGGGGTGCCCCCTGCCCCCGTATATAAAGGAGCATGGGGAGGGGTGCGGCCACCCTTTGGGGCCTCTCTCTCCTTTCCTGTATGGCCTATTAAGGCCCAATACGAATTCCCGTAACTCTCCGGTACTCCGAAAAATACCCGAATCACTCGGAACCTTTCCGAAGTCCGAATATAGTCGTCCAATATATCGATCTTTACGTATCGGCCATTTCGAGACTCCTCGTCATGTCCCTGATCTCATCCGGGACTCCGAACTCCTTCGGTACATCAAAACACATAAACTCATAATAAAACTGTCATCGTAACGTTAAGCATGCGGACCCTATGGGTTCGAGAACTATGTAGACATGACCGAGACACCTCTCCGGTCAATAACCAATAGAGGAACCTGGATGCTCATATTGGCTCCCACATATTCTACGAAGATCTTTATCGGTCAAACTGCATAACAACATACGTTGTTCCCTTTGTCATCGGTATGTTACTTGCCCGAGATTCGATCGTCGGTATCTCAATACCTAGTTCAATCTCGTTACCGGCAAGTCTCTTTACTCGTTCCGTAATACATCATCCCGCAACTAACTCATTAGTTACAATGCTTGCAAGGCTTATAGTGATGTGCATTACTGAGGGGGCCCAGAGATACCTCTCCGACAATCGGAGTGACAAATCCTAATCTCGAAATACGGCAACCCAACAAGTACCTTTGGAGACACCTGTAGAGCACCTTTATAATCACCCAGTTACGTTGTGACGTTTGGTAGCACACAAAGTGTTCCTCCGGTAAACGGGAGTTGCATAATCTCATAGTCATAGGAACATGTATAAGTCATGAAGAAAGCAATAGCAGCATACTAAACGATCGAGTGCTAAGCTAACGGAATGGGTCAAGTCAATCACGTCATTCTCCTAATGAGGTGATCCCGTTAATCAAATGACAACTCATGTCTATGGCTAGGAAACATAACCATCTTTGATCAACGAGCTAGTCAAGTAGAGGCATACTAGTGACACTCTGTTTGTCTATGTATTCCCACAAGTATTATGTTTCCGGTTAATACAATTCTAGCATGAATAATAAACATTTATCATGATATAAGGAAATAAATAATAACTTTATTATTCCCTCTAGGGCATATTTCTTCCAGTCTCCCACTTTCACTAGAGTCAATAATCTAGTTCACATCGCCATGTGATTTAACATCAATAGTTCACATCACCATGTGATTAACACCCATAGTTCACATCGCCATGTGACCAACACCCAAAGGGTTGACTAGAGTCAGTAATCTTGTTCACATCGCTTATGTGATTAACACCCAAAGAGTACTAAGGTGTGATCATGCTTTGCTTGTGAGATAATTTTAGTCGACGGGTCTGTCACATTCAGATCCGTAACTATTTTGCAAATTTCTATGTCTACAATGCTCTGCCCGGAGCTACTCTAGCTAATTGCTCCCTCTTTCAATATGTATCTAGACCGAGATTTAGAGTCATCTAGATTAGTGTCAAAACTTGCATCGTCGTAACACTTTATGACGAACCTTTTGTCACTTCCATAATCGAGAAACATATCCTTATTCCACTAAGGATAATTTTGACCGCTGTCCAGTGATCTACTCCTAGATCACTATTGTACTCCCTTGCCAAAATCAGTGTAGGGTATACAATAGATCTGGTACACAGCATGGCATACTTTATAGAACCTATGGCCAAGGCATAGGGAATGACTTTCATTCTTTTTCTATCTTCTGCCGTGGTCGGGTTTTGAGTCTTACTCAATTTCACACCTTGTAACACAGGCAAGAAAATCTTTCTTTGACTGTTCCATTTTGAACTACTTCAAAATCTTGTTAAGGTATGTACTCATTGAAAAAACTTATCAAGCGTCTTGATCTATCTCTATAGATCTTGATGCTCAATATGTAAGCAGCTTCACCGAGGTCTTTCTTTGAAAAACTCCTTTCAAACACTCCTTTATGCTTTGCAGAATAATTCTACATTATTTCCGATCAACAATATGTCATTCACATATACTTATCAGAAATGCTATAGTGCTCCCACTCACTTTCTTGTAAATACAGGCTTCACCGCAAGTCTGTATAAAACTATATGCTTTGATCAACTTATCAAAGCGTATATTCCAACTCCGAGATGCTTGCACCAGTCCATAGATGGATCGCTGGAGTTTGCATATTTTGTTAGCACCTTTAGGATTGACAAAACCTTCTGGTTGCATCATATACAACTCTTCTTTAATGAATCCATTAAGGAATGCAGTTTTGTTTATCCATTTGCCAGATTTCATAAAATGCGGCAATTGCTAACATGATTCGGACAGACTTAAGCATCGTTGCGAGTGAGAAAATCTCATCGTATTCAACACTTTGAACTTTGTCAAAAACCTTTTTCCGACAAGCCTAGCTTTGTAGATAGTAACAATACTATCAGCGTCCGTCTTCCTCTTGAAGATCCATTTAATCTCAATGGCTCGCCGATCATTGGGCAAGTCAATCAAAGTCCATACTTTGTTCTCATACATGGATCTCATCTCAGATTTCATGGCCTCAAGCCATTTTGCGGAATCTGGGCTCACCATCGCTTCTTCATAGTTCGTAGGTTCGTCATGGTCTAGTAACATAACCTCCAGAACAGGAATACCGTACCACTCTGGTGCGGATCTTACTCTGGTTGACCTACGACGTTCAGTAATAACTTGATCTGAAGTTCCATGATCATCATCATTAACTTCCTCACTAATTGGTATAGGCGTCATAGAAACTGGTTTCTGCGATGAACTACTTTCCAATAAGGGAGCAGGTACAATTACCTCATCAAGTTCTACTTTCCTCCCACTCACTTCTTTCGAGAGAAACTCCTTCTCTAGAAAGGATCCATTCTTAGCAACGAATGTCTTGCCTTCGGATCTGTGATAGAAGGTGTACCCAACTGTCTCCTTTTGGTATCCTATGAAGACACATTTCTCCGATTTGGGTTTGAGCTTATCAGGATGAAACTTTTTCACATAAGAATCGCAACCCCAAACTTTAAGAATCGACAACTTTGGTTTCTTGCCAAACCACAGTTCATAAGATGTCGTCTCAACGGATTTAGATGGTACCCTATTTAACGTGAATGTAGCTGTCTCTAATGCATAACCCCAAAACGATAGTGGTAGATCGGTAAGAGACATCATATATTGCACCATATCTAATAAAGTACGGTTACAATGTTCGGATACACCATTACACTATGGTGTTCCAGGTGGCGTGAGTAGTGAAACTAATTCACATTGTTTTTACTGAAGGCCAAACTCGTAACTCAAATACGCTTCTCCACGATCAGATCGTAGAAACTTTATTTTCTTGTTACGATGATTTTCCACTTCACTCTGAAATTATATGAACTTTTCAAATGTTTCAGACTTCTGTTTCATTAAGTAGATATACCCATATCTGCTCAAATCATCTGTGAAGGTCAGAAAATAATGATACCTGCTACGAGCCTCAATATTCATCGGACCACATACATCTGTATGTATGATTTCCAACAAATCTGTTGCTCTCTCCATAGTTCCGGAGAACGGCGTTTTAGTCATCTTGCCCATGAGGCACGGTTCGCAAGCATCAAGTGATTCATAATCAAGTGATTCCAAAATCCCATCAGTATGGAGTTTCTTCATGCGCTTTACACCAATATGACCTAAACGGCAGTGCCACAAATAAGTTGCACTATCATTATTAACTTTGCATCTTTTGGTTTCATTATTATGAATATGTGTATCACTATGATCGAGATCCAACAAACCATTTTATTGGGTGTATGACCATAGAAGGTTTTATTCATGTAAACAGAGCAACAATTATTCTCTAATTTAAATGAATAACCGTATTGCAACAAACATGATCAAATCATATTCATGCTCAACGCAAACACCAAATAACACTTATTTAGTTTCAACACTAATCCCGAAAGTATAGGGAGTGTGCGATGATGATCATATCAATCTTGGAACCACTTCCAATACACATCGTCACTTCATCCTTAACTAGTTTATGTTCATGCAACTCCCGTTTCGAGTTACTACTCTTTAGCAACTGAACCAGTATCAAATATTGAGGGGTTGCTATAAACACTAGTAAGTACACATCAATAACATGTATATCCAATATACCTTTGTTCACTTTGCCATCCTTCTTATCCACCAAGTACTTGGGGCAGTTCCGCTTCAAGTGACCAGTCCCTTTGCAGTAGAAGCACTTAGTCTCAGGCTTAGGTACAGACTTGCGCTTCTTCACTTGAGTAGCAACTTGCTTGCCGTTCTTTTTGAAGTTCCCCTTCTATCCCTTTGCCCTTTTCTTGAAACTAGTGGTCTTGTTAACCATCAACACTTGATGCTCTTTCTTGATTTCTACCTTCGTCGATTTCAGCATCGCGAAGAGCTCGGGAATTACTTTCGTCATCCCTTACATACTATAGTTCATCACGAAGTTCTACTAACTTTGCTGATGGTGACTAGAGAATTCTGTCAATCACTATTTTATCTGGAAGATTAACTCCCACTTGATTCAAGCGATTGTAGTACCCAGACAATCTGAGCACATGCTCACTGCTTGAGCTATTCTCCTCCATCTTTTAGCTACAGAACTTGTTGGAGACTTCATATCTCTCAATTCGGGTATTTGCTTGAAATATTAACTTCAACTCCTGGAACATCTCATATGGTCCATGACGTTCAAAACGTCTTTGAAGTCCCGATTCTAAGCCGTTAAGCATGGTGCACTAAACTATCAAGTAGTCATCATATTGAGCTAGCGAAACGTTCATAACGTCTGCATCTGCTCCTGCAATAGGTCTGTCACCTAGCGGGGCATCAAGGACATAATCCTTCTGTGCAGTAATGAGGATAATCCTCAGATCACGGATCCAATCCGCATCTTTGCTACTAACATCTTTCAACATAATTTTTCTCTAGGAACATATCAAAATAAACACAGGGAATCAACAACGCGAGCTATTGATCTACAACATAATTTGCAAAATACTATCAGGACTAAGTTCATGATAAATTTAAGTTCAATTAATCATATTACTTAAGAACTCCCATTTAGATAGACATCCCTCTAATCATCTAAGTGATCACGTGATCCATATCAACTAAACCATGTCCGATCATCACGTGAGATGGAGTAGTTTCAATGGTGAACATCACTACGTTGATCATATCTACTATATGATTCACGCTCGACCTTTCGGTCTCTGTGTTCCGAGGCCATATCTGCATATGCTAGGCTCGTCAAGTTTAACCTAAGTATTCCGTGTGTGCAACTGTTTTGCACCCGTTGTATTTGAACGTAGAGCCTATCACACCCGATCATCACGTGGTGTCTCAGCACGAAGAACTTTCGCAACGGTGCATACTCAGGGAGAACACTTTTATCTTGAAATTTTAGTGAGAGATCATCTTATAATGCTACCGTCAATCAAAGCAAGATTAGATGCACAAAAGATAAACGTCACATGCAATCAATATCAGTGATATGATATGGCCATCATCATCTTGTGCTTGTGATCTCCATCTCCGAAGCACCGTCATGATCACCATCTTCACCGACTCGACACCTTGATCTCCATTGCAGCATCATTGTCGTCTCGCCAACTATTGCTTTTACGACTATCGCTACCGCTTAGTGATAAAGTAAAACAATTACATGGCGATTGCATTGCATACAATAAAGCGACAACCATATGGCTCGTGCCAGTTGCCGATAACTCGGTTGCAAAACATGATCATCTCATACAATAAAATATAGCATCATGTCTTGACCATATCACATCACAACATGCCCTGCAAAAACAAGTTAGACGTCCTCTACTTTGTTGTTGCAAGTTTTACGTGGCTGCTACGGGCTTGGCAAGAACCGTTCTTACCTACGCATCAGAACCACAACGATAGTTTGTCAAGTTGGTGCTGTTTTAACCTTCGCAAGGACCGGGCGTAGCCACACTCGGTTCAACTAAAGTGAGAGAGACAGACACCCGCCAGTCACCTTTAAGCAACGAGTGCTCGCAACGGTGAAACCAGTCTCGCGTAAGCGTACGCGTAATGTCGGTCCGGGCCGCTTCATCTAACAATACCGCTGAACCAAAGTATGACATGCTGGTAAGCAGTATGACTTATATCGCCCACAACTCACTTGTGTTCTACTCGTGCATAGCATCAACGCATAAAAGCAGGCCCGGATGCCACTGTTGGGTAACGTAGTAATTTCAAAAAATTTCCTACGAACACGCAAGATCATGGTGATGCATAGCAACGAGAGGGGAGAGTGTTGTCCACGTACCCTCGTAGACCGATAGCGGAAGCGTTAACACAACGCGGTTGATGTAGTTGTACGTCTTCACAATCCGACCGGTCAAGTACCGAACGTACGGCACCTCCGAGTTCAGCACACGTTCAGCTCGATGACGTCCCTCGAACTCTGATCCAGCCGAGTGTTGAGGGAGAGTTTCATCAGCACGACGGCGTGGTGATGATGATGATGTTCTACCGACGCAGGGCTTCGCCTAAGCTCCGCAACGATATTATCGAGGTGTAATATGGTGGACGGGGGCACCGCACACGGCTAAAATATCGTATATCAATTGTGTGTCTATGGGGTGCCCCCCTGCCCCCGTATATAAAGGAGCAAGGGGGAGGCCGCCGGCCAAGGAGGAGGGCGCGCCAAGGGGGGAGTCCTACTCCCACCGGGAGTAGGACTCCTCCTTTCCTTGTTCGAGTAGGAGAAGGGAAGGGAGAAGGAGAAAGAAGGAAGGGGGCGCCCCCCTCCCTAGTCCAGTTCGGACTAGTCCATGGGGAGGGGTGCGGCCACCCTTTGGGGCCTTTCTCTCCTTTCCCGTATGGCCCATTAAGGCCCAATACGAATTCCCGTAACTCTCCGGTACTCCGAAAAAATACCCGAATCACTCGGAACCTTTCCGAAGTCCGAATATAGTCGTCCAATATATCGATCTTTACGTCTCGGCCATTTCGAGACTCCTCGTCATGTCCCCGATCTCATCCGAGACTCCGAACTCCTTCGGTACATCAAAACACATAAACTCATAATAAAACTATCATCGTAACGTTAAGCGTGCGGACCCTACGGGTTCGAGAACTATGTAGACATGACCGAGACACCTCTCCGGTCAATAACCAATAGAGGAACCTGGATGCTCATATTGGCTCCCACATATTCTACGAAGATCTTTATCGGTCAAACCGCATAACAACATACGTTGTTCCTTTTGTCATCGGTATGTTACTTGCCCGAGATTCGATCGTCGGTATCTCAATACCTAGTTCAATCTCGTTACCGGCAAGTCTCTTTACTCGTTCCGTAATACATCATCCGGCAACTAACTCATTAGTTACAATGCTTGCAAGGCTTATAGTGATGTGCATTACTGAGTGGGCCCAGAGATACCTCTCCGACAATCGGAGTGACAAATCCTAATCTCTAAATACGGAAACCCAACAAGTACCTTTGAAGACACCTGTAGAGCACCTTTATAATCACCCAGTTACGTTGTGACGTTTGGTAGCACACAAACTGTTCCTCCGGTAAACGGGAGTTGCATAATCTCATAGTCATAGGAACATGTATAAGTCATGAAGAAAGCAATAGCAGCATACTAAACGATCGAGTGCTAAGCTAACGGATGTTGGGTATCGTAGCATAATTTTTAAAATTTTCCTACGCTCACCAAGATGCATCTATGGAGTATACTAGCAACGAGGGGAAAGGAGTGCATCTACATACCATTGTAGATCGCGAGCGGAAGCGTTCCAATGACCGTGGATGACGGAGTCGTACTCGCCGTGATCCAAATCACCGATGACCGTGTGCCGAACGGACGGCACCTCCGCGTTCAACACACGTACGGTGCAGCAACGTCTCCTCCTTCTTGATCCAGCAAGGGGGAAGGAGAGGTTGATGGAGATCCAGCAGCACGACGGCGTGGTGTTGGATGTAGCGGGATGCCGGCAGGGCTTCGCCGAGCTTCTACGAGAGAGAGGTGTAGCAGGGGAGGAGGGAGGCGCCCAAGGCTGTGATATTGTTGCCCTCCCTCCCCCCTTTATGTAGGCCCCCTGGGAGGGGGGGGGGCGCCGGCCAAAACCCATCTAGGGTGGGGGCGGCGGCCAAGGGGGGTGCCTTGCCCCCCAAGGCAAGTGGGAAGCCCCCCACCCTAGGGTTTACAACCCTAGGCGCATGGGGGGAGGCCCATGGGGGGGCGCCCAGCCCACTAGGGGCTGGTTCCCTTCCCACTTCAGCCCACGGGGCCCTCCGGGATAGGTGGCCCCACCCGGTGGACCCCCGGAACCCTTCCGGTGGCCCCGGTACAATACCGGTAACCCCCGAAACTTTCCCGGTGGCCGAAACTTGACTTCCTATATATAATTCTTCACCTCCGGACCATTCCGGAACCTCTCGTGACGTCCGGGATCTCATCCGGGACTCCGAACAACTTTCGGGTTTCCGCATACACATATCGCTACAACCCTAGCATCACCGAACCTTAAGTGTGTAGACCCTAGGGGTTCGGGAGACATGCAGACATGACCGAGACGCCTCTCCGGTCAATAACCAGCAGCGGGATCTGGATACCCATGTTGGCTCGCACATGTTCCACGATGATCTCATCGGATGAACCACGGTGTCGAGGATTCAATCAATCCCGTATGCAATTCCCTTTGTCAATCGGTATGTTACTTGCCCGAGATTCGATCGTCGGTATACCAAAACCTTGTTCAATCTCGTTACCGGCAAGTCTCTTTACTCGTACCGCAATGCATGATCCCGTGACTAACGCCTTAGTCACATAGAGCTCATTATGATTATGCATTACCGAGTGGGCCTAGAGATACCTCTTCGTCACACGGAGTGACAAATCCCAGTCTCGATCCGGGCTAACCCAACAGACACTTTCGGAGATACCCGTAGTGCACCTTTATAGTCACCCAGTTACGTTGTGACGTTTGGCACACCCAAAGCACTCCTACGATATCCGGGAGTTGCACGATCTGATGGTCTAAGGAAAAGATACTTGACATTGGAAAAGCTCTAGCAAACGAAACTACACGATCTTTTATGCTATGCTTAGGATTGGGTCTTGTCCATCACATCATTCTCCTAATGATGTGATCCCGTTATCAACGACATCCAATGTCCATAGTCAGGAAACCATGACTATCTGTTGATCAACGAGCTAGTCTACTAGAGGCTTACTAGGGACACGTTGTGGTCTATGTATTCACACATGTATTACGATTTCCGGACAATACAATTATAGCATGAACAATAGACAATTACCATGAACAAAGAAATATAATAATAACCATTTATTATTGCCTCTAGGGCATATTTCCAACAGTCTCCCACTTGCACTAGAGTCAATAATCTAGTTACATTGTGATGAATCGAACACCCATTGCGTCTTGGTGTTGATCATGTTTTGCTCTAGGGAGAGGTTTAGTCAACGGATCTGCTACATTCAGGTCCGTATGTACTTTACAAATATCTATGTCTCCATTTTGAACACTTTCACGAATGGAGTTGAAGCGACGTTTGATATGCCTGGTCTTCCTGTGAAACCTGGGCTCCTTCGCAAGGGTAATAGCTCCAGTGTTGTCACAGAAGAGAGTCATCGGGCCCGACACATTGGGAATCACCCCTAGGTCGGCAATGAACTCCTTCATCCAGACTGCTTCCTGTGCTGCCTCCGTATTCCGCTTCACATGTAGATCCCGCCATGACGCTTTGCTTGCAACTGCACCAGCTTACTGCTCCTCCATTCAAAATATACACGTATCCGGTTTGTGACTTTGAGTCATCCAGATCTGTGTCGAAGCTAGCGTCGACGTAACCCTTTACGACGAGCTCTTCGTCACCTCCATAAACGAGAAACATATCCTTAGTCCTTTTCAGGTACTTTAGGATATTCTTGACCGCTGTCCCGTGTTCCATGCCGGGATTACTTTGGTACCTTCCTACCAAACTTACGGCAAGGTTTACATCAGGTCTGGTACACAGCATGGCATACATAATAGACCCTATGGCCGAGGCATAGGGGATGACGCTCATCTTTTCTATATCTTCTGCCGTGGTCAGGCATTGAGCCGTGCTCAACTGCACACCTTGCAATACAGGCAAGAACCCCTTCTTGGACTGATCCGTATTTAACTTCTTCAATATCTTGTCAAGGTATGTACTCTATGAAAGACCAATGAGGCGTCTCGATCTATCTCTATAGATCTTGATGCCTAATATATAAGCAGCTTCTCCAAGGTCCTTCATTAAAAAACACTTATTCAAATAGGCCTTTATACTTTCCAAGAATTCTATATCATTTCCCATCAATAGTATGTCATCCACATATAATATGAGAAATGCTACAGAGCTCCCACTCACTTTCTTGTAAACACAGGCTTCTCCATAAGTCTGTGTAAACCCAAACGCTTTGATCATCTCATCAAAGCGAATGTTCCAACTCCGAGATGCTTGCACCAACCCATATATTGAGCGCTGGAGCTTGCATACTTTGTTAGCATTCTTAGGATCGACAAAACCTTCCGGCTGCATCATATACAACTCTTCCTTAAGGAAGCCATTAAGGAATGCCGTTTTGACGTCCATCTGCCATATCTCATAATCATAGTATGCGGCAATTGCTAACATGATTCAGACGGACTTCAGCTTCGCTATGGGTGAGAAAGTCTCATCGTAGTCAACCCCTTGAACTTGTCGATAACCCTTAGCGACAAGTCGAGCTTTGTAGATGGTCACATTACCATCCGCGTCCGTCTTCTTCTTAAAGATCCATTTGTTTTCTATGGCTCGCCGATCATCGGGCAAGTCAGTCAAAGTCCATACTTTGTTTTCATACATGGATTCTATCTCGGATTTCATGGCTTCCAGCCATTTGTCGGAATCCGGGCCCGCCATCGCTTCTTCATAGTTCGAAGGTTCACCGTTGTCTAACAACATGATTTCCAAGACAGGGTTGCCGTACCACTCTGGTGCGGAACATGTCCTTGTGGACCTACGAAGTTCAGTAACTTGATCCGAAGCTTCATGATCATCATCATTAACTTCCTCCCCAGTCGGTGTAGGCACCACAGGAACATTTTCCTGCGCTGCGCTACTTTCCGGTTCGAAAGGGGTGACTATCACCTCATCAAGTTCCAGTTTCCTCGCACTCAATTCTTTCGAGAGAAACTCCTTCTCCAGAAAGGACCCATTCTTGGCAACGAAGATCTTGCCTTCGGATCTGAGGTAGAAGGTATACCCAATAGTTTCCTTAGGGTATCCTATGAAGACGCATTTTTCCGACTTGGGTTCGAGCTTTTCAGGTTGAAGTTTCTTGACATAAGCATCGTATCCCCAAACTTTTAGAAACGACAGCTTAGGTTTCTTCCCAAACCATAATTCATACGGTGTCATCTCAACAGATTTCGACGGAGCCCTATTTAAAGTGAATGCGGCAGTCTCTAAAGCATAGCCCCAAAATGAGAGCGGTAAATCAGTAAGAGACATCATAGATCGCACCATATCCAATAGAGTGCGATTATGACGTTCGGACACACCGTTTCTCTGAGGTGTTCCAGGCGGCGTGAGTTGTGAAACTATTCCACATTTCCATAGGTGTGTACCAAACTCGTGACTTAAATATTCTCCACCACGATCTGATCGTAAGAATTTTATTTTCCTGTCACGTTGATTCTCAACCTCACTCTGAAATTCCTTGAACTTTTCAAAGGTTTCAGTCTTGTGTTTCATTAGGTAGACATACCCATATCTACTTAAGTCATCAGTGAGAGTGAGAACATAACGATATCCTCCGCGAGCCTCAACACTCATTGGACCGCTCACATCGGTATGTATGA
Organism: Triticum aestivum; assembly: GCF_018294505.1. Classification (NCBI taxonomy): domain Eukaryota; kingdom Viridiplantae; phylum Streptophyta; class Magnoliopsida; order Poales; family Poaceae; genus Triticum; species Triticum aestivum. Next base: position 52,078,446 of record NC_057811.1, read on the forward strand.
TTTCCAATAAGTTGGTTGCTCGCTCCATTGTTCCGGAGAACGGAGTCTTGGTCATCTTACCCATGAGGCATTGTTCGCACGTGTCAAATGATTCGTAATCAAGAGACTCCAAAAGTCCATCTGCATGGAGCTTCTTCATGCGCTTGACACCAATGTGACCAAGGCGGCAGTGCCACAAGTATGTGGGACTATCGTTATCAACTTTACATCTTTTGGTATTCACACTATGAACATGTGTAACATCACGTTCGAGATTCATCAAAAATAAACCATTGACCAGCGGGGCATGACCATAAAACATTTCTCTCAAATAAATAGAACAACCATTATTCTCGGATTTAAATGAGTAGCCATCTCGAATTAAACGAGATCCAGATACAATGTTCATGCTCAAAGCTGGCACTAAATAACAATTTTTGAGGTTTAAAACTAATCCCGTGGGTAGATGCAGAGGTAGCGTGCCGACGGCGATCACATCGACCTTGGAACCATTCCCGACGCGCATCGTCACCTCGTCCTTCGCTAGTCTCCGTTTATTCCGTAGTTCCTGTTTTGAGTTACAAATATGAGCAACCGCACCGGTATCAAATACCCATGAGCTACTACGAGTACTGGTAAGGTACACATCAATTACATGTATATCACATATACCTTTGGTGTTGCCGGCCTTCTTTTCCGCTAAGTATTTGGGGCAGTTCCGCTTCCAGTGACCACTTCCCTTGCAATAAAAGCACTCATTTTCAGGCTTGGGTCCATTCTTCGACTTCTTCCCAGTAACTGGCTTACCGGGCGCGGCAACTCCCTTGCCGTCCTTCTTGAAGTTCTTATTACCCTTGCCCTTCTTGAACTTAGTGGTTTTATTCACCATCAACACTTGATGTTCTTTTCTGATTTCCACCTCCGCTGATTTCAGCATCGAATATACCTCAGGAATGGTCTTTTCCATCCCCTGCATAATGTAGTTCATCACAAAGCTCTTGAAGCTTGGTGGAAGCGACTGAAGGATTCTGTCAATGACCGCGTCATCCGGGAGATTAACTCCCAGCTGAGTCAAGCGGTTGTGCAACCCAGACATTCTGAGTATGTGCTCACTTACAGAACTATTTTCCTCCATTTTACAGCTGAAGAACTTGTCGGAGACTTCATATCTCTCGACCCGGGCATGAGCTTGGAAAACTAATTTCAGCTCCTCGAACATCTCATATGCTCCATGTTTCTCAAAACGCTTTTGGAGACCCGGTTCTAAGCTGTAAAGCATGCCGCACTGAACGAGGGAGTAATCATCAGCACGCTGCTGCCAAGCGTTCATAACGTCTTGGTTTTGTGGGACTGGTGCTTCACCTAGCGGTGCTTCTAGGACATAATCTTTCTTGGCTACTATGAGGATGATCCTCAGGTTCCGGACCCAGTGCGTATAGTTGCTGCCATCATCTTTCAGCTTGGTTTTCTCTAGGAACGCGTTGAAATTGAGGACAATGTTGGCCATTTGATCTACAAGACATAGTGTAAAGATTTTATACTAAGTTCATGATAATTAAGTTCATCTAATCAAATTACTGAATGAACTCCCACTCAGATAGACATCCCTCTAGTCATCTAAGTGAAACATGATCCGAGTTAACTAGGCCGTGTCCGAGCATCACGTGAGACGGACTAGTCAAGATCGGTGAACATCTCCATGTTGATCGTATCTTCTATACGACTCATGCTCGAACTTTCGGTCCTCCGTGTTCCGAGGCCATGTCTGTACATGCTAGGCTCGTCAAGTCAACCTAAGTGTATTGCGTGTGTTCCGAGGCCATGTCTGTACATGCTAGGCTCGTCAACACCCGTTGTATTCGAACGTTAGAATCTATCACACCCGATCATCACGTGGTGCTTCGAAACAACGAACCTTCGCAACGGTGCACAGTTAGGGGGAACACTTTTCTTGAAATTATCATAAGGGATCATCTTACTTACTACCGTCGTTCTAAGCAAATAAGATGCAAAAAAATGATAAACATCACATGCAATCAAATAGTGACATGATATGGCCTATATCATTATGCTCCTTTGATCTCCATCTTCGGGGCACCATGATCATCTTCGTCACCGGCATGACACCATGATCTCCATCATCATGATCTCCATCATTGTGTCTTCATGAAGTCGTCACGCCAACGATTACTTCTACTTCTATGGCTAACGCGTTTAGCAACAAAGTAATGTAATTTACATGGCGTTATTCAATGACACGCAGGTCATACAAAATAATAAAGACAACTCCGATGGCTCCTGATTCCTATTACAAGAATATGATCAATCTCATACATCACATATATCATTCATCACATCTTCTGGCCATATCACATCACATAGCACTTGCTGCAAAAACAAGTTAGACGTCCTCTAATTGTTGTTGCAAGTTTTTACGTGGTTTGTAGGTTTCTAGCAAGAACGTTTTCTTACCTACGTATGACCACAACGTGATTTGCCAATTTCTATTTACCCTTCATAAGGACCCTTTTCATCGAATCCGTTCCGACTAAAGTAGGAGAGACAGACACCCGCTAGCCACCTTATGCAACTAGTGCATGTCAGTCGGTGGAACCTGTCTCACGTAAGCGTACGTGTAAGGTCGGTCCGGGCCGCTTCATCCTACAATGCCGCCGAAACAAGAAACGACTAGTAGCGGCAAGAGGAATTGGCAACATCAACACCCACAACTTCTTTGTGTTCTACTCGTGCATAGTAACTACGCATAGGCCTGGCTCATGATGCCACTGTTGGGTATCGTAGCATAATTTTTAAAATTTTCCTACGCTCACCAAGATGCATCTATGGAGTATACTAGAAACGAGGGGAAAGGAGTGCATCTACATACCCTTGTAGATCATGAGCGGAAGCATTCCAATGAACGTGGATGACGGACTCGTACTCGCCGTGATCCAAATCACCTATGACCGAGTGCCGAACGGACGGCACCTTCGCGTTCAACACACGTACGGTGCAGCGACGTCTCCTCCTTCTTGATCCAGCAAGGGGGAAGGAGAGGTTGATGGAGATCCAGCAGCACGACGGCGTGGTGGTGGATGTAGCGGGATGCCGGCAGGGCTTCGCCGAGCTTCTACGAGAGAGAGGTGTAGCAGGGGAGGAGGGAGGCGCCCAAGGCTGTGATATTGCTGCCCTCCCTCCCCCCCTTTATATAGGCCCCCTGGGAGGGGGGGCGGCGGCCAAAACCCATCTAGGATGGGGGGCGGCGGCCAAGGGGGGTGCCTTGCCCCCCCAAGGCAAGTGGGAAGCCCCCCACCCTAGGGTTTGCAACCCTAGGCGCATGGAGGGAGGCCCATGGGGGGGCGCCCAGCCCACTAGGGGCTGGTTCCCTTCCCACTTCAGCCCACGGGGCCCTCCGGGATAGGTGGCCCCACCCGGTGGACCCCCGGGACCCTTCCAGTGGCCCCGGTACAATACCGGTAACCCCCGAAACTTTCCCGGTGGCCGAAACTTGACTTCCTATATATAATTCTTCACCTCCGGACCATTCCGGAACCTCTCGTGACGTCCGGGATCTCATTCGGGACTCCGAACAACTTTCGGGTTTCCGCATACACATATCTCTACAACCCTAGCGTCACCGAACCTTAAGTGTGTAGACCCTACGGGTTCGGGAGACATGCAGACATGACCGAGACGCCTCTTAGGTCAATAACCAACAGCGGGATCTGGATACCCATGTTGGCTCCCACATGTTCCACGATGATCTCATCGGATGAACCACGGTGTCGAGGATTCAATCAATCCTGTATGCAATTCCCTTTGTCAATCGGTATGTTACTTGCCCGAGATTCGATCGTCGGTATACCAAAACCTTGTTCAATCTCGTTACCGGCAAGTCTCTTTACTCGTACCGCAATGCATGATCCCGTGGCCGGAAAGCCTGCCAGCCCACGCGCGTGACGGGACGTCGCCGCAGGGAGGGGTCCCGCCACATCCGCGCCCCGGCCCAGGCGCGGATCCTTTGTATCCCGAAACCGCCCGCACGTTCCGTGCGGCGGTTTCGGCTCACATTTATGCGTAATAAACGCGAGACGTGGGGGGAGTGGGCGCAGTTAATACCACGTCTCCCCCCACGTCCGACCTCTTCGGCCGCGTGAAGCTATAAGTAGGGGGAGGTGGAGGGCGGCAGGCTCTCGCACGCTCCTCCTACCCCCACCGTCTTCTTGCCTTGCTCGTTCTCGCGACAGCGCTTCGCCGCCGCGCTCTTCCTCCGCACGCTCCTCCGCCGCCGTGCTAGCTTCCGCTATGCCTCCCCACGTAGAGCAGCTTGGCGGTGATTGGGACGGCTCCATCGTCCATAACGATCACATCGACTTCCTCCGCGACACCCGGCGTCTGCCTAGCGCGGACAAAGTGGAGGTCCGCCTCGCGCCGAAGAAGGAAGTCAGGCCGGCGCCGCGGGAGGGCGAGCGGGTGGTCTTCCGCTCGCACTTCCTGTGCGGCTTTGGCCTGCCAGTGTGGGCCTTCTTCCGCTCCTGGCTGGAATTCTATCAGCTCTAGCCGCACCACCTCACCCCCAATGCGGTGGTGCTGCTGTCGGCCTTCGTCACCCTGTGCGAGGGCTATCTTGGCGTCCTCCCCACCCTCGAGCTCTGGGGGGAGTTCTTCCAGTCCAAGCTGGGCACGCGCATGCGGGGCGTGCCGGCTCAGACCGGCGCCTTCATCGCGTCGCGGAGATCAGGCGCCGACAACCCCTTCCCCATCATCACACTGATCCAATCGGTGAAGAAGTGGCAGAAGTCATACTTCTACGTGTGGAGCATCGCTCCCCGGGGCGACTACCTCAACTTGCCGGCCTACGTGGCCAGCCCACCGGCGGGCAGGCTGCCCCAGTGGTCCTTCCGGGCCGTGACGCTGTCGCAGGGAGGAAACGCCGCCATCGCCCACCTGCGGGTGATGGTCCAGTCGGAGGGCCTGACGGGGCCCGACCTCCTGGCCGCGTTCGTCACGCGCCGGGTCCTTCCGCTCCAGAGCCGGCCTCATCTGATCTATCAGATGAGCGGCCAGCTCGATCCAAGACGAATGTGCACCAAGGAGATGCCGCAGCCCGACGCCGCCGACATGGTGAATTACCTCGCCAACTGCCAACTTTCCGAAGACTGGCAATTCGGCAAGGAGCCATACAGCCGCGCCAATCCTCCGCCTACGGTACGCTCCCCTCGTCTCTTTTTCTCTCTCTCTCAGCTTTGTCGCCGAGTTCCTCTGGGCCGACTCTAACTCAGTCGGCTTGCTCTTTTGACAGAGTCCTCTGCTTCGGCCGGCCGGCGGGGCAGACGTGGAGCGCCGCTTCATCCCCGACCGGACCGAACACGACCAGGAGGACCCCGACCTGGGGGCGGTCCATATGGAGGATGCCATCGAGCCGGCCGGCGGCCAAGCCGGCGGCGAAGCAGGCGGCTCCGGGTTCACCGCTACCTTCGACGACTGGCCTGACGAGGACGAAGCCGAAGCCGTCCCGCATCGCCAGCCGGCATCCGGACGCGGCGCGGGCTCCTCCGGCGCGCAGCCTGCTTGGGGTAGAGGCCAGAAACGTAGCGCCACCCAGGGCATGTTCGGTAGCCGGGCGAAGAAGCCCAGGGGTGGGGCGGCAGCCACCAGGCGGGAAGAGGCGGCCGCGAAGGCGGCTCGCTTCCGCAAAGTGGTGAAGCAGCCGCAGACTGTGTTGGCGTAAGTTCTCTCTTTCTATGTACTGTCCTTCTTTCTTTCCTTGGGTGGTTCTTGAACCTTCGTCTTCTTTTTCAACGGTCAGAGCTCCGCTATCACTTGAGCGTACGGCTGCCGGCTCCGTCGTCGAGTCGCCAGGGGGCTCTGGGAGCACCACCCGCCGCGTAGATCCCCGTGCCGCCCTCCTGGAGGCGACGGAAAGGAACGCGCGGGAGGTGCGGGAGGAGCAGGAAGCGCGAGAGGCGGAGGCACGGGGGGCAGCCGCCGCCCAGGCAGCTCGGGAGGAGGAGGTGGTGAAGGCGCTCGCCGAGGCCGCAGCCAAGGCCCAGGCAGAGGCCGAGGCCGAGGCGGCGGCAGGGGAGGCTTTGATTGTCACCCCCTGCGCACCATGGCGCCGGGGGACGTGGATCCCTCGCCAGGGGGAGCCAGCGGTTCCCAGCCGGGGCTGGGAGGAAGCGGCGACGACGTCATCATCTTGGGGGAGGCGCGAGATCTGACTCCTCCGACTAGGGCGGCCCAAGGCGGCCAGCCTGAGCCTGCGCCCGCACAGTCGGTGGAGGGCGAGCCGGCCGCGGGAGCTGAGGTGGCGATCCAGGTTCCGCCAAGCCGGCGTGCAGGGAAGGCCGCGTCGGAGCCGCAGAAGGCTGCGTCGGAGCCACAGCCGGCCGTGGGCTCGAGCCCGTCGGCCCGAGACGCGGAGGCGGCCAGCGCTACCTCGGGGTGGACGCCGGGCGGAGGGACAGCTGTGGTGAACGTCGCTGCACAAGACGTCCGGACCCGGCTCCAAAGCCAAGCCGCGGTGCTGAGGCAGTTCACCGACGAATTCCTCGCAACGCGGGCAGCCATCCGGGTTAGTATTCTCATCTTGTTCTTTCTTGATCTTGATTTCTCTCGTGGGGGCGCGTCAGCGCACACACTGGGTGTAGTCCCCGAGTTCCGAGTCGGCTGCCGAGCAGGCGGCTTGGAACTTCTTGGAGATTTTGTCTTTGCTGCTTTTGTTGTCACTTCGCTCTTTTGTCCGTCTTGCAGGACTACCACAACCTCCGAGCGGCCGCCTTCAACTCCCAGGCTCGGGAGCTGACTCAGAAGACCGCCGATCTTACTGAGAGCCGAGGTATGCGACTTGAACTTTATCTCATGTGGGGGCGCGTTAGCGCACCCCTTGGGTGTAGTCCCCGAGATTCGGGCCGACTGCTGAGCAGTCGGCTCGGATCTTCCTTGATGATTCCTTATTGTTCTTCTTCTTCTTCTATCTCTGCAGCGGCCAACGCCAGTCTGAGGGCACAGCTGGGGGAATCCCAAACTACTCTTCGTGCCAAGGACGCAGAGCTCCCCGCCTTGGTGGGGGAGCGCGACCGCTTGGTCAGGAAGCTGGCCGACCAGGAGGAAGGCCACAAGGCTGCGCTGAAGGCTGCGCAGGATCGCGAAGCCACCCTCCAGGCCGAGTTCGAGACGGAGGCGGCCGGCTGGGCAGAGGCCAGGCAGACTCTGGTCTCCGGCTATGGTCAGATTGAGGATCTGGTTGACGGTAAGTCGTCTACCCCTTCATCCTTTCTTGCCATCTGCTACTTTGACTTGCTTTTCTGATTTTGGTGTTCTTCTTTTCTTTTCTCCTTCGCGCAGAGTACTTCCCTGGCTACTCAACTTCCGCCAACCAGGCCATCGAAGCCCGTCGCCAGGCGAAGAGGCAAGCCGGCTTCGAGATCTCGCCAACCGCCGGCCGCTCGCTGGAAGAACAGCTCCTGGCGATCCAGGCTCGCATCCAGCCGGCTCACAGGCTGCTCCGCCGGCTTCAGCGCACGGGATCGCAGGTCTTGGCTGCCCTCTGGCCCGGCCAAGTGGTCCCTCGCACCCCCAGTCGGACCGCCAACTGGCTGGAGGTGGCAGTCGGCCGCTTCGAGGCTTGGAAGGCGTGAGCAGCTCGCTCCGGCGCCAGGCGGGCGCTGGAGTTCGTCAAGGCCTGGTATCCTGGCCTGAACCTGGACCAGCTGGCTACCTGGCGGCAGCAAGCCGACACGGAGCTGGAGCCGGTGCGGCCGGCCATCATTCGGCGGGCTTCAGCGATCGCCGACTACACCGACACCAACGTCTTCGCCCCCGAGGTGGACGACAATGGAGTCGCCCAGCCGGAAGATTGGTTCGGGCTGGACCAGGCGTACGGCGAGGACTCGGCGGAGGAGATCGACTCCAGCGACGAGGGCGAAGAGGAGGAGGAGGAGGGTGAAGACGCCGAGCCGGCTGGCGGTGTAGCCGGCCAGCCTGACCGCGCCTCCAGCACTACGTCGCGTGCGAGTGCGTCTCCTGCCGTGGGAGGTGGTCAAGCCGGGACCAGCTAGGCAGCCACTCCTTCAGCCGGCGAGGCCGCCTTCACCGACCAGCTCGGCCTTCCTGTCGCGCCTTAGTCTTCTTTCTTTTGTTTTCCTGTCTTGTTACTTTTGAACAATGTTTGGTTAAGTCTCCACAATTCCACCCACTGTGTGTATTCGAACTCAAGTCTGTTGCCGGCCTGTGGGCGGCTTTATGTATATAAATTATGCAATCGGTCTTTCCTTGTACTTTCGCTTTTTGTCCTCCTGCTTTTTTCCTTTGCCGCCCTCCCTTGGTCGCCGCCTCCCTAGTCAAACAGTTGCTCTGCAATCTGTAGCCAGGGAGTGCCTGGCCGATTGGGGAGGGGGAAGTACTTTTTAGCTCTGCCGGACTTAAGCTATGTTTTTTAGGAAGCCGGCCAGCCGGCTGCCTTGACAGCCGGCAGGCATATTTGGAGGCCGTCTCTTTGCTATATAGGTTAGTTGTTCCTTAGCCGTTTTTCGTGTGGGCGTCCTTTCTGTCTTCTCTCTTGTTAGTCGGACAGTCAGTTCTTTGAGTTGCGACTTTCAACAAGAGAGGACTTGGGAGCCGGCGCACTACTTTGCTGACTTCGGGAAGAACTTTGAATATAGCTCAAGGCGGCCAGTCCCCGGGCCGACTAGTCGGACCCGGTGCCGGACAAGAATGCGAAATGTAGTAATGCATTCATGGATATGACACTCGTCATTCATAGATAAATAAAAAGGCAGTCACCGAGTACTGTTCGGGGGGCCTGTTGGTTTGTACTTAATACAAAAGGGGTAGCATGGTACATACTGCTTTTCAGCTGTAAAATCGTCTTAGGAGGTTCGCGTTCCATGGTCGCTCCGACTCCTTGCGGGAGCTCTCTTGCGTGCTCTTGGCTTTTGCGCGTCGATCAAGTAGTAGGAGTCGTTGCCGAGTGCCTTGCTCACGACGAAAGGGCCTTCCCAAGGGGCCGAGAGCTTGTGCTGGCCGGCTGTTCGCTGGATCAGCGGAGCACAAGGTCGCCTTCTTGGAAGGATCTTGGCTTGACCTTGCGGTTGTAGTAGCGGCGCAGGCCTTGCTGGTAGATGGCGGACCGGCTGAGGGCTAACAGCCGGCCTTCTTCCAGTAGGTCGACGCCGTCTTCTCTTGCTTCTTTGGCTTCCTCCTCCGTGTACATGGTGATCCGAGGTGAGTCGAACTCGGTGTCTGTTGGGATGACAGCCTCGGCACCGTACACAAGGAAGAATGGAGTGAAGCCGGTTGACTTGTTGGGTGTAGTGCGCAGAGTCCAGAGGACAGCCGGCAGCTCTTCGAGCCAGCAGCCGGCCTACCGCTCCAGTGGTACAACCAGTCGGGGCTTGATGCCGGAGAGGATAAGTCCGTTTGCTCGCTTGACCTGGCCGTTTGACTGCGGTGGGCAACGGACGCTAAGTCCAGTCGGATGCCCTGCGTCGCGCAGAAACGTGCCAGTGCGCCTTTGGCGAAGTTCGTGCCGTTGTCGGTGATGATGCTGTGCCGCACGCCGTACCGCGTAGTGATGTTGGTGATGAATGTCACGGCAGTCGGCCCGTTCAGCTTCTTGATGGGCTTGGCTTCGATCCACTTTGTGAACTTGTCCACCGCAACGAGTAGATGTGTCATGCCACCGCGGGCTGTCTTGCAAGGGCCCACCATGTCCAGTCCCCAGACGGCAAAAGGCCAGGTGAGGGGAATGGTCTTGAGGGCAGAAGCCGGCAGGTGTTGTTTGGAACTGAAGACTTGACATCCTCTGCAGCTCTTGACTATTTCTTTAGCATCCTCCAAGGCAGTCGGCCAGAAGAACCCATGGCGGAAAGCCTTGGCCACGAGGGATCTTGAGGCGGCGTGATGGCCGCATTCGCCTTGGTGGATGTCTTTGAGGATTGCCACTCCTTTTTCTGGCTCGACGCAACGCTGAAAGACTCCGGTGACGCTGCGCTTCACGAGCTCCCTGTTGATTATTGTGTATGCTACGGCTCGTCGTTGCACTAGTCTTGCTGCGATCTCATGAGCCGGCAGTTCTCTGCTGACTAGGAACTTGAGGATGGGCTGGGCCCATGAGGGAGCTGTGACTTCTTCTGCTGTTAATGTGGCCACCATGACTCGGGTGGGTGGGTTGGGTGTTGCATTGGAGTCGGCCACCGCTTCTTGTGTCATTGCAGTCCCCGGACCGACTGCTGCAGTCCCCGGGCCGGGTTCTGGAGTCCCTGGGCCGGGTGCGACTACGTCAGTCCCCGGGTCAGTCGTGAAAGTCCCCGTGCCGCCTGCGGGATTTCTTGAGCCGGATCCGGCTGTTTCTGGCGCAGGCGGTACGAAGATGGAATCCGACTCTGGAGACGGCTTGATGGACGGCTTGAGGAGGCGCTGGAGGGAGACGCCAGTCGGTATGGCTTGTCGGGTGGAGCCGATCTGTGCTAGGGCATCTGCTTGGTCGTTGTCGGCCCTTGGCATGTGAAGGAACTCGCACCCTTCGAAGTATCCGCTCATCTGCTGGACGAGGAAACGGTAGCTCGCCATGTTTGCGTCCTTGGCGTCCCAGTCGCTAGATGATTGCTGGACCACCAAGTCTGAGTCGCCGTAGCACAGGATCCGGCGTATGCCGAGTTCTTTGGCTAGCCGGAGCCCATGTACGAGCGCCTCGTACTCGGCCACGTTGTTGGAGGCGGCGAAGTGGATCTGCAGCGTGTACTTGAGCTTGTCGCCTTTGGGAGAGGTGAGGACGATGCCGGCTCCCAAGCCAGTGCGCATCTTGGACCCGTCAAAGTGCATCCACCAATGGGTAGAGTTGGGAGCCGGCGGTAAGTACTGGGTCTCGGCCCAGTCGACGAGGAAGTCGGCCAATGCTTGCGACTTGATGGCGGTGCGGGGTTGATAGAAAATCGTGTAGGGCGCCAAGGCAATGGCCCATTTGGCCACCCGGCCGGATGCATCCCGGCTGCCTATGATCTCGGCGAGCGGGGCAGTGCACACGACCGTGATGGGGTGCTCTTGGAAGTAGGGCTTCAATTTCTTGGCAGCGAAGTACACCCCATAGCACATCTTCTGGTAGTGCGGGTAGTTTTGCTTTGAGCTGGACAGTACTTCGCTGAGATAGTAGACCGGCCTCTGGACCAGCTGGGCTCGGCCTTCCTCAGGGCGCTGGACCACAACAACAGTGCTGATGACTCGGCTTGTCGCGGCAACGTAGAGGAGCATGGGCTCCTTCTCAGTCGGCGCAGCCAGGACAGGCGGAGTGGTCAACATTTTCTTCAACTCATGGAAGGCTTGGTCGGCTTGATCATTCCACTCAAAGTGAGTGGACTTCTTCATGAGTCGGTACAGGGGGAGAGCCTTCTCTCCTAGTCGGCTGATAAAACGGTTCAGGGAGGCTAAACAGCCAGTGAACTTCTGCACATCTCGCAGCTTGGTGGGAATCTCCATCCTCTCGATGGCCTTGATCTTGACAGTGTTGCACTCAATGCCGCGTTCGGAGACCAGGAAGCCCAGCAGCTGGCCGGATGGCACTCCGAACACGCACTTCTCGGGGTTAAGCTTGATCTGGAATCGGCGCAAGTTGGCAAATGTTTCCTTCAGGTCTTCCAGCAAGGTACCGCGCTTCTCTGTCTTCACCACAATGTCGTCTACGTAGACGTGGGCATTTCTGCCGAGTTGTTTCAAGAGACATTTTTGCATGCAACGCTGAAAAGTGGCACCGGCGTTTCTCAAGCCGAATGTCATTGTCAGGTAGCAGAAAGCTCCAAAGGGTGTGATGAAGGCAGTCTTCAGGCGGTCAACCGGGTCCAACTTGATCTGATGATACCCTGAGTATGCATCCAAGAAACTTAACAGCTCGCATCCGGCTGTGGAGTCTATCACTTGGTCAATCCGAGGCAAAGCAAACGGATCCTTTGGACAGGCCTTGTTCAAACTCGTGTAGTCTATACACATGCGCCACTTGTTATTCTTCTTCAAAACCAGAACTGGATTGGCAAGCCATTCTGGAAAGAACACTTCCATGATGAAGCCGGCTGCAAGGAGCCGGGCTATCTCTTCTCCCACGATTTTTCGCTTCTCTTCTGATAGTCAGCGGAGGGGTTGCTTGACCGGCTTCGCATCAGCTCGGACATGTAATTTGTGCTCGGCGAAATCCTTCGGGACACCCGGCATGTCCTTTGGGGACCATGCAAAGATGTCTCGATTCTCACGGAGGAAGTCAGCGAGCTCGCCTTCCTATTTACTGTCCAAGTTCGCCCCAATTACGGCGAACCTCTCCGGGTGCTCTGGGTCTAGAGGTATCTTCTTTGTCTCTTTTGCAGGCTGTAAGGATCCCTGCGCATCATGCTGGCCATGGCCACAACCCACTCCAACATCTTCTTCTCTTCGGCCACCACGAGGGACTCGGCCAGCCGGCTGCTGGCCATGGCACACTCGATGGATTTCTTGTAGTCGCCGGCTACCGTGATGATCCCCTTCGAGCTCGGCATCTTCATCTTCAGGTAGGCGTAGTGGGGCACAGCCATGAACTTGGCCAAAGCAGGTCGGCCAAGTAGTGCATGATAGGGGCTCTCCAAATCCACCACCTCGAACAATAATGCTTCCCGGCGAAAGTGATCTTTGTCTCCGAAGAGAACATCCATCTTGATCTTGCTGATTGGAGAGCAAGATAGGCCGGGTACGATACCATGGAAGACGGTGCGGCTTGGCATGAGCTGCTTCGCTTTGATGTTCAGCTTGTCCATGGTATCGCGGTACATTATGTTGATACTGCTTCCGCCGTCTATCAGGACGCGGGAAAATCTGGCAGCTCGCCTCTCCGTCGCAAGGGTGACGTCCAAGACCATAGCATAGGAGCCAGGCGAAGGCATCACCTCTGGGTGGTCAGCCTGGCTCCAGCTGATGGGCTTTTCCGACCAGTGCATGAACTCGGCGGTGCTAGAGGCGACTGCGTTTACTTCTTGGTGCTGCCGGCGTCGGCTGCGCTTGTCGTCGACTTGACTTGTGAAGACGACGTAGGCGTCGTGCGCTTCGGGGAATTCGTCTTGGATGGCGCCGACTGCCGGCCGGGCCGCCGGCTGCTAGGGAGCTGGAGGCGGCGGGCCGGGAGGCGGAGGCGGCACCATCCCTTCGCCCTTAGTGATGCGGGTGAGCCAGTGGCATTTCCGTGTTGTATGGTTGGACGGCTTCGCGCCGCTGTGGAACTTGCAGGGAGCATCGAGTGCTTGTTCGTAGGAGAAAGACGGCTGCCAAGGCGGCCGGCCACCCTTCTTCTTGGGAGCGGGCCGCTCTTCGGGCTGCTCGTCTTCAACTGTGGCCACCTGCCGACTGGAGGAAGTCGGCATGGGGCCCTTGCACTTGTGGTCGTTCTGGTAGGGGCGCCGGTTAGGGTCGCCAGCCGGCGTCTTGGGAGCCGGAGCAATTACTTTCCCCGAGGCGTCTACTCGGAGCTCGGTCTTCATGGAGGAGTCGGCAGTGGCGTACTTGTCAGCGATGACTAGTAGCTCGTCGAGGGTAGCCGGCTCGTCGCAGAGGAGTTGGTGCTTGAGGAGGGTGCCCTCTCGGCACCCGGCAGTGAAGTACTCGATGGCCTGGACCTCGTGCACTCCCTCGCAGGAGTTGCGGAGCTCGGCCCATCGTGTGAGGTAGTCGCGGGTCGACTCGTTGGGCCCCTGGACGCAGAGGGACAGCTGGCGATGCTTGGGAGGCCGCTTGTAGGTGCTGGTGAAGTTGCGGACGAAAACTTCGGTGAAGTCCAGCCAGCTGTTGATGCTGTAGGGCTTGAGGCTCTTGAGCCATGTGCGCGCCGTGCCTTGCAGCATCAAGGGGACATACTTCACGGCGACGCGCCGATTGCCGTTGGCGATGCTGACGGCTGTGGAGTAGTCGATGAGCCAATCTTCCGGCTTCACCGAGCCGTTGTACTTGGGTGTGTCTCTGGGGAGCGAGAACCCTTTGGGGAAGGGCTCGTCGCGGATGCGGGGGCCAAAGCATGGCGGGCCGACATCGTCTTCTTCTTCTAGCGCCAAGGATCGAGCAAGGCGGTCGATCCTGTGGCGGGCGTCGTTTTCGCCGACTCCTTCTCGGCGGCCGAGTCGGTCGCCAAGAGTCGGATGGGTGACAGGCGGTGGAGTGAGGCGTCTTTCTCTTCGAGGCGGGGGAGGAGGAAGGTTTCCCTGGTGCTCTACAGCTCGAGGGCGGCCATCCGCGTCGCGCTCGATGGTAATGCGAGTTCGGCTGCGGCTGGCAGCCGGCTCCTTGTCTTTCTTCTGGCGCGCACAGCTCACAGTCGGCGAGCGGGACGTCGCGGCGTGCTCCCGGCGCGGGGGATGGCTATCAGCTCGGGCGCCGGCTTCGTTCCGTTCTGCAGCCGCGTCGATCAGCTGCTGGATCCGTCTTGTCATGTAGGGGAGCTCATCGGCTCCCAGCCCATTGAGCTCCTCTGCAGCCGCCTGAGCGGCTCGCAGATTCTCGAGCGGGGTGGCGTAGACGGGGCGATCTGCGCCCAACATGCTGGCAACGGCTGCGCCGTGCTTCTGGACGAAGCTGGCTCGGCTCGGGCCACCAGGCGGCGGCGTCCCGAAGGCGGCGCGGTCGACTTCGCGCTGGTGGGCCTCGGTGAGGCGTCTCATCGAGGCTATCTTCTTGCCCTCCGCGATGAGGGCAAGGCGGCGTGCTTCCAGGGTCTCGGCGTCGGCATCGGCCGGGATGGGGACGGAGAGGTCGTGCATCACCGCTTGCTGAATGTCGCGGGCGTTCTCGCCCGAGTTGGAGACGTGGCTGGTGACCAGCACTTCAGTGACTGCGCTGCTGCCGCTGTCAGCTCGAGGGAGGGGGTCGTCGAAGACCACCACGTCGGAGGGGTAGGCGTCGAGCGACGCGGTGTCGGAGTCGATGAGCATCGGGTCGGTGGAGCCGACCGACTCCATGTCCGCAGCAGGCTCGCTGGAGACGTGAAGTTGGTCGAGGAGGCTGACGAGGTGGCTCTCGGGGTAGTCGGTGCCTGCGTCGGACGCAGGCTCGTCAGAGATGCGAGTCTCGCCAAGCAGATCGGTGAGGCGGTTCGCTGCGCAGGCGTCGTCGACGCCTTGCAGCGCGTCGGGGCAAACGCCATCGGGCGCAGAAGGCTGGCTGCGCGAAGAGGGTTCCCGTCCAGAACAGGTCTCCGGACGACGGTGCACCTGGCCCCACGGTGGGCGCCAAATGTCGGGTGGTTGGTGCGACATATGCCAAGGGATGGCTTATCATTGTGGGAGCCAATAAAACGTCGCCGGTGCCCGGAAACGGGATGAGGCGAAGACATGCACGCCGGCGAATCTTACCCAGGTTCGGGGCTCTCCGAGGAGATAACACCCCTAGTCCTGCTCTGCGGGGTCTCCGCATGATCACTAGATCGATAAAGGGTAGCTACAATCGCTCCTAGAGCTGTTGAGGTCAAGGGAGAAGAAGAACAAGGCTAGCTCTTGCTTCTCTCTATCTATGGTGTGTGTGCTATGCGTGGGTGTTAACCTAGAAGCCAACTATGCTCAGAGGCCAACCTAGAAGCGAACCCTTTGCATGGGTGCTCCAGGGGGTTTATATAGGCCTGCCCCCCGGGGGTACAACGGTAATCCGACTGGCAACTGGTCCCAGCCGTCAGTGTCTACGCTCGCCGGCTTCTCCGCCGGCTGCTGGGTCCCGCCGGCTAGTGGGTCCCGCCGGCTGCCGGCTACTTGGTCGACAGGCCTGTCCCACCGCCTATGGTCTTGTCAGCGGCTGCTTACTGTAGCCGCGCCTCTGATGATGAGGGCTTTGTCGAGGTGAGCATGGCTATAGTGGGCCGCCTCGGGGGCTATCACTGTAGCCTCACCTCGTCTTGTCTCCTTAATGGGGCTCCTGCTTCGAGGAAGGGAGTAGCCGGCTTCTGGAGGCCGGCTATACTCTTGGCCGACTAGGAAAAGCCGGGCCCCCCTCGCGCCTCTCTGTGGCTGAAGGGGCCCGCAGTCCTCAGGTCGTACAGGAATGGGTCGCGGATGACGTCGAGGCTAGCGTGGCTACAGTGCCGAGCCGCACGGGAGACGTCCCTCCCGTACGGCCTCCTGTAGCCATGCCCGCCTCGGGCTACGGGGGTCGTGGGCCGCACTGTGGCCACACCCCGTCAGGTCGCCGTTATGTAGGAGTGGTTGTGGTCTTGGCCGGCTCCTAGGAGTCGGCGTCCTTCTTGGCCGGCTTCTTGGAGTCGGCCACCCCGTAGTCGTCCTGGGGAGGAGTCGGTGAGGCTGGGTCACCTTCCGGGAGTCGGCTTTAGTGGTAGCCGGCCAGGGAAGTCGGCCCAAATGCTTGGAGTGCTTGAAGGCCCAAGGGCCTGATAAATTTTCCGAAGAGCCAGGGGTAGTCGGTTAGGCTACCCGTGGCCATTTCCTCCGACATAAATAATAACTTTATTAGTGCCTCTAGGGCATATTTCCTTCACCGCGCTCCTCCGTCTTCACCACAATATCGTCTACGTAGACGTGGGCATTTCTGCCGAGTTGCTTGAGGAGGCATTTCTGCATGCAACGCTGAAAAGTGGCACCGGCATTCCTCAAGCCGAATGTCATAGTCAGGTAACAGAAAGCTCCGAATGGTGTGGTGAAGGCGGTCTTCAGGCGGTCTGCTGGGTCCAACTTAATCTGGTGGTATCCTGAGTAGGCATCCAAGAAACTCAACAGCTCGCATCCGGTTGTGGAGTCTATCACTTGATCAATCCGTGGCAGAGCAAATGGATCTTTGGGGCATGCCTTGTTGAGGCTAGTGTAGTCTATACACATACGCCATTTGTCGTTCTTCTTCAACACCAAGACTGGGTTGGCAAGCCACTCTGGGAAAAATACTTCCATAATAAAGCCGGCGGCAAGGAGCCGGGCTATCTCTTCTCCTACGATTCTTCTCTTCTCTTCTGATAGTCGGCGGAGAGGCTGCTTGACCAGCTTCGCGTCCTCTCGGACGTGTAACTTGTGCTCGGCGAAATCCTTGGGAACACCCGGCATGTCCTTTGGGGACCATGCAAAGATGTCTTGATTCTCACGGAGGAAATCGACGAGCTCGCCTTGCTATTTACTGTCCAGATTTGCACCAATGACTGCAAACCTCTCCGGGTTCTCCGGGTCCAGATCTTCTTCGTTTCCTTGGCAGGCTGGAAGGAGCCCTGCGCATCATATTCCTTGGGGATGGGGGACAAGGCCAGCTGCTTGCTGGCCATGGCCACAACTCGATCCAGCATCTTCTTCTCTTTTGCCACTTCGAGGGACTCGGCTAGCCGGCTGCTGGCTGTAGCGCACTCGATAGACTTCTTGTAGTCGCCGGCTACGGTGATGATTCCCTTCGAGCTCGGCATCTTCATCTTTAGGTAGGCGTAGTGGGGCACGGCCATGAACTTGGCCAGAGCAGGTCGGCCAAGTAAGGCGTGGTAAGGGCTTTCCAGATCCACCACCTCGAACCAGATCGCTTCTCGGCGAAAGTGATCTTTGTCTCCGAAGAGAACATCCATTTTGATCTTGCCGATCGGGGAGCAGGACAGGCCGGGTACGATGCCATGGAACACGGTCCGGCTTGGCATGAGCTGCTTCGCCTTCAGGTTCAACTTCTCCATGGTGTCGCGGTACAGTATGTTGATACTGCTTCCGCCATCAATCAGAACGCGGGAGAATCGGGCGGCCCGCCTCTCCGTGGCGAGGGTGACATCCAACACCAATGCGTAGGAGCCAGGGGATGGCATCACCTCTGGGTGATCGGCCTGACTCTAGTTGATAGGCCTTTCAGACCAATGCATGAACTCGGGTTTGCTGGAGGTGACTGCGTTGACCTCTCGGTGCTGTCGGCGCCCGCTGCGCTTGTCTTCAATCTGGCTCGTGAAGACGATGTAGGCGGCGTGCTCATCAGGGAACTCATCTTGGATGGCTCCGACTGCTGGGGAGCTGGAGGCGGCGGGCCGGGAGGCGGAGGCGGCACCAGCCCCTCGCCCTTGGAGATCCGGGTGAGCCAGTGGCACTTTCGGGTCGTGTGGTTGGACGGCTTCGCGCCGCTGTGGAACTTGCAGGGGGCATCGAGAGTCTCCTCGTAGGAGAAGGCCGGCTGCCACGCCGGCCTGCCGCCCTTCTTCTTGGGAGCGGGCCGTTCTTCAGGCTGCTCATCTTCGACCGTAGCCACCTGCCGACTGGTGGAAGGTGGCATAGGGGCCTTGCGCTTGTGGTCATTCTGGTAGGGGCGCCGATTGGAGTCGCCAGCCAGTGTCTTGGGAGCCGGAGCGAGCACCTTCCCAGAGGCGTCCACTCGGAGCTCGGTCTTCATCGAGGAGTCGGCCGTGGCGTACTTGTCAGCGATGACCAGTAGCTCGTCGAGGGTAGTCGGCTCATCACAGAGGAGTCGGTGCTTGAGGAGGGTGCCCTCTCGGCACCCGGCGGTGAAGTACTCGATTGCCTAGACCTCGTGCACCCCCTCGCAGGAGTTGCGGAGCTCGGCCCACCGCGTGAGGTAGTCACGGGTCGACTCGCTGGACCCTTGAACGCACAACGAGAGCAGGCGGGGCTTGGGAGGCCGCTTGTACGTGCTGGTGAAGTTGCGGACCAAGACTTCTGTGAAGTCCAGCCACCTGTTGGCGCTGTAGGGCTTGAGGCTGTTGAGCCAGGTGCGCGCCGTGCCTTGCAGCATGAGAGGGACGTACTTCACGGCAACGCGCCTGTTGCCGTTCGCTATACTGACAGCGGTAGAGTAGTCGATGAGCCAATCTTCCGGCTTTACAGAGCCGTTGTATTTAGGCGTGTCTCTAGGGAGCGAGAACCCTTTGGGGAAGGACTCGTCGCGGATGCGGGGGCCAAAGCATGGCGGGCCGACATCGTCTTCTTCTTCCAATGCCCGGGATCGAGCTAGGCGGTCGATCCGGTGGCAGGCGTCGTTCTCGCCGAATCCTTCGCGGTGGCTTAGTCGGTCACCGAGGTTCGGGTGTGTGACAGGCGGCGGGGTGGGATATCTCTCTCCACGAGGTGGGGGAGGAGGCAGATTGCCTTGGTGCTCCACTGCTCGGGGGCGGCCTTCCATGTCACGCTCGATGGTGATTTGAGTCCGGCTGCGGCTGGCAGCCGTCTCCTTGTCCTTCCTCGCGCGGGCCGCTCGCAGTCGGCGACCGGGATGTCGTGGCGTGCT